>NC_134358.1:44945237-45230237 GCF_048569485.1 Anomaloglossus baeobatrachus
GGGGGTCCCCACAGTCACACACTGTATACACGGGGCCGGATCGGGGGGTCCCCACAGTCACACACTGTATACACGGGGCCGGATCGGGGGGTCCCCACAGTCACACACTGTATACACGGGGCCGGATCGGGGGTCCCCACAGTCACACACTGTATACACGGGGCCGGATCGGGGGGTCCCCACAGTCACACTGTATACACGGGGCCGGACCGGGGGTCCCCACAGTCACACACTGTATACACGGGGCCGGATCGGGGGGTCCCCACAGTCACACACTGTATACACGGGGCCGGATCGGGGGTCCCCACAGTCACACACTGTATACACGGGGCCGGATCGGGGGTCCCCACAGTCACACACTGTATACACGGGGCCGGATCGGGGGGTCCCCACAGTCACACACTGTATACACGGGGCCGGATCGGGGGGTCCCCACAGTCACACTGTATACACGGGGCCGGACCGGGGGTCCCCACAGTCACACACTGTATACACGGGGCCGGATCGGGGGGTCCCCACAGTCACACTGTATACACGGGGCCGGACCGGGGGTCCCCACAGTCACACACTGTATACACGGGGCCGGATCGGGGGTCCCCACAGTCACACACTGTATACACGGGGCCGGACCGGGGGTCCCCACAGTCACACACTGTATACACGGGGCCGGACCGGGGGTCCCCACAGTCACACACTGTATACACGGGGCCGGATCGGGGGTCCCCACAGTCACACACTGTATACACGGGGCCGGATCGGGGGTCTCCACAGTCACACACTGTATACACGGGGCCGGACCGGGGGTCCCCACAGTCACACACTGTATACACGGGGCCGGACCGGGGGTCCCCACAGTCACACACTGTATACACGGGGCCGGATCGGGGGTCCCCACAGTCACACACTGTATACACGGGGCCGGACCGGGGGTCCCCACAGTCACACACTGTATACACGGGGCCGGATCGGGGGTCCCCACAGTCACACACTGTATACACGGGGCCGGATCGGGGGGTCCCCACAGTCACACACTGTATACACGGGGCCGGATCGGGGGGTCCCCACAGTCACACACTGTATACACGGGGCCGGATCGGGGGGGTCCCCACAGTCACACACTGTATACACGGGGCCGGATCGGGGGTCCCCACAGTCACACACTGTATACACGGGGCCGGATCGGAGGCTCCGTAGTCTCACGTACTCCGGGCCCCGCAGACCCCGCACTGCCGCTGCCGCCACTCACCGGGCGCCGCTCCTTCGTCCTCCGGCCGGCCTCGCTCCGCGCACTCTCGGAGCCTCTGCTGAATTTCGCCCGCGCTGACTCCAGGCTGAAAAACTCGGAGCTGGACTCCAGCACGGACTCGCCCTCCACATACACCGGGGCAGCGGCGCCTTTGGCCGCGGACGAGCTCCGCAGCTGCACCATCTTCTCACCGCGAACACTTCCAAATTCTGGCGCCACAAACTTTTTGCCACACGAACCGCCGCGATGAACCTAGATCCCTCCGCCGCTGGGCCTCTTTCACCCTACGTCTAACCCACCGGAGAAGAAACCTCGTCCGACCAAAGCGGGATTTAATTTCCTATCAGTTCCCCTCTCGATAATCGACTCTATGTCCGCCGTCCGGTCTGTTTGGGTGAACTTTATGCCTTCAGCTACGACACATCCTCGGCGGATGTGCACATCGCGACCACTGTTCAGTTTCAGCGCGGGAAGTCACACGAGGATTGGATTGGTCACATTTCACGAGGCCACGCCCATTTCGCGAAAACAAGCTCCGCCAGCAAGTTAGGTTCAGTGCAGACTATGCGGTTACAGGACTACAACTCCCATGATTCAAATAAAGAGGAGCCAACAGAAGGAATCCTGGAACTTGTAGTTTATGTAAGGAAGCGAGTTAGGCAGGCTAACTAACGGCCTGGCGGGAAATAGGTTAACCAAACACGTGACTGCGCTTATCTGCCGTTGCTTCCTGGTTTCCAGGGGAACGACTTCCTGGATAAAGTCTGGAATATGGGAGACTGAGCCATGTAATGACCCGGAGCGTCCCCCGCCGTCTGCTGGGAGCTGTTCACACTGCGCGTCATGCAGGCAGCGGCCTCCCCGCCCCCGGTGCTGGCAGACCGCAGTGACTGCTGCTACACCAGCTGCTATTGGTAAGAAATGGCCGCCCAGCAGTGTACGGGGCAGCAGGAGCCAGACTCATAGGTAATCACCGCTGCTTATACCCACAGCGAGGAAAACGTGTGGAAACTGTGCGAGAGCGTCCGCGAGCGGGATCCACGGGCCCTGCAGGAGATCTACACCGTGTTCATATCCAACCACAGCAAGATGGTGAGAAATAGTGCAATACTGCCCCGTGTGCAGGAATATACTGCTACAATACTGCCCCGTGTGCAGGAATATACTGCTATAATACTGCCCCCCGTGTGCAGGAATATACTGCTATAATGCTGCCCCCCGTGTGCAGGAATATACTGCTACAATACTGCCCCGTGTGCAGGAATATACTGCTACAATACTGCCCCGTGTGCAGGAATATACTGCTACAATACTGCCCCGTGTGCAGGAATATACTGCTACAATACTGCCCCTGTGTGCAGGAATATACTGCTATAATACTGCCCCTGTGTGCAGGAATATACTGCTATAATGCTGCCCCTGTGTGCAGGAATATACTGCTATAATGCTGCCCCTGTGTGCAGGAATATAGTGCTATAATACTGCCCCCTGTGTGCAGGAATATAGTGCTATAATACTGCCCCGTGTGCAGGAATATACTGCTGTAATGCTGCCCCTGTGTGCAGGAATATAGTGCTATAATACTGCCCCCTGTGTGCAGGAATATAGTGCTATAATACTGCCCCCTGTGTGCAGGAATATAGTGCTATAATACTGCCCCCTGTGTGCAGGAATATAGTGCTACAATACTGCCCATGTGTGCAGGAATATACTGCTATAATGCTGCCCCTGTGTGCAGGAATATAACTGCTATAATAATGCCCCCTGTGTGCAGGAATATAGTGCTATAATGCTGCCCCCTGTGTGCAGGAATATAGTGCTATAATGCTGCCCCCTGTGTGCAGGAATATAGTGCTATAATGCTGCCCCCTGTGTGCAGGAATATACTGCTATAATGCTGCCCCCTGTGTGCAGGAATATACTGCTATAATGCTGCCCCTGTGTACAGGATTATAACTGCTATAATAATGCCCCCTGTGGGCAGGAATATACTGCTATAATACTGCCCCCTGTGTGCAGGAATATAGTGCTATAATACTGCCCCCTGTGTGCAGGAATATAGTGCTATAATGCTGCCCCCTGTGTGCAGGAATATAGTGCTATAATGCTGCCCCCTGTGTGCAGGAATATAGTGCTATAATGCTGCCCCCTGTGTGCAGGAATATAGTGCTATAATGCTGCCCCCTGTGTGCAGGAATATACTGCTATAATGCTGCCCCCTGTGTGCAGGAATATACTGCTATAATGCTGCCCCCTGTGTGCAGGAATATACTGCTATAATGCTGCCCCTGTGTACAGGATTATAACTGCTATAATAATGCCCCCTGTGGGCAGGAATATACTGCTATAATACTGCCCCCTGTGTGCAGGAATATAGTGCTATAATACTGCCCCCTGTGTGCAGGAATATAGTGCTATAATGCTGCCCCCTGTGTGCAGGAATATAGTGCTATAATACTGTGTGCAGGAATATACTGCTATAATACTGCCCCCTGTGTGCAGGAATATAGTGCTATAATGCTGCCCCCTGTGTACAGGAATATAGTGCTATAATACTGTGTGCAGGAATATAGTGCTATAATACTGCCCCCTGTGTGCAGGTATATACTGCTATAATGCTGCCCCTGTGTGCAGGAATATACTGCTATAATGCTGCCCCTGTGTGCAGGAATATACTGCTATAATGCTGCCCCTGTATGCAGGAATATACTGCTATAATGCTGCCCCTGTGTGCAGGAATATACTGCTATAATACTGCCCCGTGTGCAGGAATATACTGCTATAATGCTGCCCCTGTGTGCAGGAATATACTGCTATAATGCTGCCCCTGTGTGCAGGAATATACTGCTATAATACTGCCCCGTGTGCAGGAATATACTGCTATAATGCTGCCCCTGTGTGCAGGAATATAGTGCTATAATGCTGCCCCCTGTGTGCAGGAATATAGTGCTATAATGCTGCCCCCTGTGTGCAGGAATATACTGCTATAATGCTGCCCCCTGTGTGCAGGAATATACTGCTATAATGCTGCCCCTGTGTGCAGGATTATTACTGCTATAATAATGCCGCCTGTGGGCAGGAATATACTGCTATAATACTGCCCCCTGTGTGCAGGAATATAGTGCTATAATACTGCCCCCTGTGTGCAGGAATATAGTGCTATAATGCTGCCCCCTGTGTGCAGGAATATAGTGCTATAATACTGTGTGCAGGAATATACTGCTATAATACTGCCCCCTGTGTGCAGGAATATAGTGCTATAATGCTGCCCCCTGTGTACAGGAATATAGTGCTATAATACTGTGTGCAGGAATATAGTGCTATAATACTGCCCCCTGTGTGCAGGAATATACTGCTATAATGCTGCCCCTGTGTGCAGGAATATACTGCTATAATGCTGCCCCTGTGTGCAGGAATATACTGCTATAATGCTGCCCCTGTATGCAGGAATATACTGCTATAATGCTGCCCCTGTGTGCAGGAATATACTGCTATAATACTGCCCCGTGTGCAGGAATATACTGCTATAATGCTGCCCCTGTGTGCAGGAATATACTGCTATAATGCTGCCCCTGTGTGCAGGAATATACTGCTATAATGCTGCCCCGTGTGCAGGAATATACTGCTATAATACTGCCCCGTGTGCAGGAATATACTGCTATAATGCTGCCCCTGTGTGCAGGAATATAGTGCTATAATACTGCCCCCTGTGTGCAGGAATATAGTGCTATAATACTGCCCCCTGTGTGTAGGAATATAGTGCTATAATACTGCCCCCTGTGTGTAGGAATATAGTGCTATAATACTGCCCCCTGTGTGTAGGAATATAGTGCTATAATACTGCCCCCTGTGTGCAGGAATATACTGCTATAATACTGCCCCTGTGTGTAGGAATATAGTGCTATAATACTGCCCCCTGTGTGCAGGAATATAGTGCTATAATGCTGCCCCCTGTGTGCAGGAATATAGTGCTATAATGCTGCCCCCTGTGTGAAGGAATATACTGCTATAATACTGCCCCCTGTGTGCAGGAATATAGTGCTATAATACTGCCCCCTGTGTGCAGGAATATACTGCTATAATACTGCCCCCTGTGTGCAGGAATATACTGCTATAATACTGCCCCCCTGTGTGCAGGAATATAGTGCTATAATACTGCCCCCTGTGTGCAGGAATATAGTGCTATAATACTGCCCCCTGTGTGCAGGAATATAGTGCTATAATACTGCCCCCTGTGTGCAGGAATATAGTGCTATAATACTGCCCCCTGTGTGCAGGAATATAGTGCTATAATACTGCCCCCTGTGTGCAGGAATATACTGCTATAATAGTGCCCCCTGTGTGCAGGAATATAGTGCTATAATAGTGCCCCCTGTGTGCAGGAATATAGTGCTATAATGCTGCCCCCTGTGTGCAGGAATATAGTGCTATAATGCTGCCCCCTGTGTGCAGGAATATACTGCTATAATACTGCCCCATGTGTGCAGGAATATACTGCTATAATACTGTGTGCAGGAATATAGTGCTATAATACTGCCCACTGTGTGCAGGAATATAGTGCTATAATACTGCCCCCTGTGTGCAGGAATATAGTGCTATAATACTGCCCCCTGTGTGCAGGAATATAGTGCTATAATACTGCCCCCTGTGTGCAGGAATATAGTGCTATAATACTGCCCCCTGTGTGCAGGAATATAGTGCTATAATACTGCCCCCTGTGTGCAGGAATATACTGCTATAATACTGCTCCTATGTACAAGAATATAACTGCTATAATACTGCCCCCTGTGTGCAGGAATATAACTGCTATAATAGTGAGAAGAAATAGTAGAATATTGGGTTTTAATTGTAGACAGAGGACCAGTTTCTTGTCCCATTATCAGTGTGATCCCATGTGATACAGACAAGGACATTTTCTGCATTGTTTGCAGCAGGAGGAGCTGAGAGGGTCTTATTAGGCCCAGTCACACACAACGACTTACCAGCGATCCCGAAAACGATGCGCCCTGATAGGGATCGCAGGTAAGTCGCTGGGAGGTCGCAGGTGAGATGTCACACAGTGAGATCTTACCAGCGATGCAGGAACAATACAGGTGGCAGTAGCGACCTGTATAACGATCTCAGCAGTCACTGTGACCCTGTCACACAGCGTCAAACACAGCGATGTGTCCTGCCCAGCAGAACATCGCCTTTGAAGAAAATGGCCTGGACCATTCTGCAATGACTAGAGATCTCACAGCAGGGGCCTGATCGCTGGTAGGTGTCACACATAACGAGATCGCTAACGGGATCGCTACTGCGTCACCAAAACTATGACTCAGCTGAGATCTCGCTAGCGATCTCGTTATGTGTGACGGTACCTTTAGACAATGAGGAGACTTTGGTCATGTAAATCCCTGATATCACAAACACACAATTAACACTTGAATAGAGGACACACAGGGAAAATGCAAATATACAACTCTAAAGAATTGTTTAAATAAAAAAAAACCAAAATAGTATGTGATGTTTTTCCTGTGTGTTTAGTAATGCACTATGCAGAGAGGGATGATATATATGTGTGTGTGTGGTGGGATATACCTACTATGTGCTTTTGTGCTTTGTGTTTTCTTTTTATGGGGCGGGTGCCATTCCACAAACCACAGCCACTCCATGTTTGTTGTAAACACTTGATTTTACATCTACTTGCAATCACAAAACCTTTCAACTGGAACAATATATGAATTGTGATTCTGTTTCATTGTGCAGTGTCTTATCAGTTGGCCTGCTCACTACCTACAATAGCTGCCTGCTATTTAAAAACACAAATTCATAGACTTTCAGCACAAACAAAAGAGACGTCTCAGCAGTGTTCACACATTGCATCAGTAAACATGCAGGGACACATCACATCTGAAAGTACCAGGGAGAGTATCCACCCCTAGTTAGCATGTTAAGTATAAAGACCCATTTCTCTACAGGGGGTCACACAGGATTTTCCTGTTTAAAAACTTGTATCCCCAGTGGTCTTCATGCAAAATCAGATTTCAGCCTCTAGATGTGCAAAGCTGGTGGAGACATCCCCCAAAGACTTGCAGCAGTAACTGCAGCAAAAGGTGATCCTACAAAGTATTGACTCAGGGGGGCTGAGTACAACTGTGCGTCACAATTTCAGATAAGAATATAACTACTGTAATACTGCCCCTAGGTACAGGAATATAACTACTATAATACCGCCCCTATGTACAAGAATATAACTACTATAATACTGCCCCGTATGTACAAGAATATAACTACTATAATACTGCCCCTATGTACAAGAATATAACTACTATAATACTGCCCCTATGTACAAGAATATAACTACTATAATACTGCCCCGTATGTACAAGAATATAACTACTATAATACTGCCCCGTATGTACAAGAATATAACTACTATAATACTGCTCCTTATGTACAAGAATATAACTACTATAATCCTGCCCCTATGTACAAGAATATAACTACTATAATACTAACCCCTATGTACAGGAATATAACTACTATAATACTGCCCCCTATGTACAAGAATATAACTACTATAATACTGCACCTATGTACAAGAATATAACTACTATAATACTGCTCCCTATGTACAAGAATATAACTACTATAATCCTGCCCCTATGTACAAGAATATAACTACTATAATACTGCTCCTATGTACAAGAATATAACTACTATAATACTGCCCCCTATGTACAAGAATATAACTACTATAATACTGCTCCTATGTACAAGAATATAACTACTATAATACTGCCCCCTATGTACAAGAATATAACTACTATAATACTGCTCCTATGTACAAGAATATAACTACTATAATACTGCTCCTATGTACAAGAATATAACTACTATAATCCTGCCCCTATGTACAAGAATATAACTACTATAATACTGCTCCCTATGTACAAGAATATAACTACTATAATCCTGCCCCGTATGTACAAGAATATAACTACTATAATACTGCCCCTATGTACAAGAATATAACTACTATAATACTGCCCCGTATGTACAAGAATATAACTACTATAATACTGCCCCGTATGTACAAGAATATAACTACTATAATACTGCTCCTTATGTACAAGAATATAACTACTATAATCCTGCCCCTATGTACAAGAATATAACTACTATAATACTAACCCCTATGTACAGGAATATAACTACTATAATACTGCCCCCTATGTACAAGAATATAACTACTATAATACTGCACCTATGTACAAGAATATAACTACTATAATACTGCTCCCTATGTACAAGAATATAACTACTATAATCCTGCCCCTATGTACAAGAATATAACTACTATAATACTGCCCCCTATGTACAAGAATATAACTACTATAATCCTGCCCCTATGTACAAGAATATAACTACTATAATACTGCTCCTATGTACAAGAATATAACTACTATAATACTGCCCCCTATGTACAAGAATATAACTACTATAATACTGCTCCTATGTACAAGAATATAACTACTATAATACTGCTCCTATGTACAAGAATATAACTACTATAATCCTGCCCCTATGTACAAGAATATAACTACTATAATACTGCCCCCTATGTACAAGAACATAACTACTATAATACTGCTCCCTATGTACAAGAATATAACTACTATAATACTGCTCCCTATGTACAAGAATATAACTACTATAATACTGCCCCCTATGTACAAGAATATAACTACTGTAATACTGCCCCTAGGTACAGGAATATAACTACTATAATACCGCCCCTATGTACAAGAATATAACTACTATAATCCTGCCCCTATGTACAAGAATATAACTACTATAATACTGCCCCGTATGTACAAGAATATAACTACTATAATACTGCCCCTATGTACAAGAATATAACTACTATAATACTGCCCCTATGTACAAGAATATAACTACTATAATACTGCCCCGTATGTACAAGAATATAACTACTATAATACTGCCCCGTATGTACAAGAATATAACTACTATAATACTGCTCCTTATGTACAAGAATATAACTACTATAATACTAACCCCTATGTACAAGAATATAACTACTATAATCCTGCCCCTATGTACAGGAATATAACTACTATAATACTGCCCCCTATGTACAAGAATATAACTACTATAATACTGCACCTATGTACAAGAATATAACTACTATAATACTGCTCCCTATGTACAAGAATATAACTACTATAATACTGCCCCCTATGTACAAGAATATAACTACTATAATACTGCTCCTATGTACAAGAATATAACTACTATAATACTGCTCCTATGTACAAGAATATAACTACTATAATACTGCCCCCTATGTACAAGAATATAACTACTATAATACTGCTCCTATGTACAAGAATATAACTACTATAATACTGCTCCTATGTACAAGAATATAACTACTATAATCCTGCCCCTATGTACAAGAATATAACTACTATAATACTGCCCCCTATGTACAAGAATATAACTACTATAATACTGACACCTATGTACAAGAATATAACTACTATAATACTGCTCCTATGTACAAGAATATAACTACTATAATACTGCTCCTATGTACAAGAATATAACTACTATAATCCTGCCCCTATGTACAAGAACATAACTACTATAATACTGCTCCCTATGTACAAGAATATAACTACTATAATACTGCTCCCTATGTACAAGAATATAACTACTATAATACTGCCCCCTATGTACAAGAATATAACTACTATAATACTGCCCCCTATGTACAAGAATATAAATACTACAATAGTAGACATTGTGTTGGTTTGCAGGACACGTTCTGATGAAGGCTTTCATCTTCTTGTCTGTTGCTCCGGTTCCTGTCGCTCGCTCTGATGCATCCACTGTTTTTGATACTTGCAGATACCGATATGGAAACAGAAGTGCGGGGATGGCAAGGATCCAGTGATATGGGTGAGCTCTTCTCCTCCTCGCAAACTCCATTTCCTTAGGTGGTCTTAATAATAATAATTTATAATCATTTTATTCATTTATATAGCGCTATTAATTCCACAGCGCTTTACATACATTGGCAACACTGTCCCCATTGGGGCTCACAATCTAGAGTCCCTATCTGTATGTCTTTGGAGTGTGGTAGGAAACCGGAGAACCCGGAGGAAACCCACGCAAACACGGAGAGAACATACAAACTGCTTGCAGATAGTGTCCTTGGTGGGTTTTGAACCCAGGACTCCAGCGCTGCAAGACTGCAGTGCTAACCACTGAGCCACCACAAGGCTGCAGTGCTAACCACTGAGCCACCGTGCCGCCCGTGGTCTTAGATTGATTATTCTCAGTAACAGAAACAAAATAATATCCTTGTAATGATGATACATTTCAATAGCTAACAAAAAATGTGATGTTACAAAGGAAGCTTTCCAAAGTATCTAGGTCTCTTCATCAGGCATTGTAAAGAAAAGTATCTGAAGAAACACAATGTATACACAAAGTTCAGAGGTGGTATCGTGCCTCGGTTTCGCGACTTGATCCTTTGACCTCTTGCTGTGTGGTCGTTCTTTCTCTGCTGAGCCACAGCCTCTGGTCGGTCTCTGCCCAACTGCTGATGGTTCTCTTATGTTTGCTTTTCTTCCCTTGCTTTGCTGCTAGTCAGATGTTTACTTTCATATTTTGTTTCTGTCCTATCACATTTCGGGTTGGGCTATTTATACAGACCTAGCACCAGCCTTCTTTGCTGGTTATATATTTTTAGGTAGATTACAGCTTAGGAGATCCAGCAACAAAGGGATTTTGCTTGCTAAGCAGAGACCAGTAGTGTTACTATTCTGTGTTTGCTCATTTACCTTCCCAACACCTCTGTCCTTAGGTTGCCCCCCCCCACACCCATACCCACTTCCATCCCCTCGTACATATGCTTTAAGTTTCCTCGTCTACCTCTGCACTTTCTCCCTTTCTTGGTTAGTTGTGTGTGCTGGCCACCTCTCCGGTTCCTCAGGAGGTACGATGGTCTTTCAGGTAGCCAGATTCAAGTTGGTATTTTAGTTGTGCTGCTAGGGGTCTTGTAGTCTGTACAGGAGCCAGTAGGGTGTTTTAGTTGTGCTGCTAGGGGTCTTCTTGTCTGTACAGGAACAAGTAGGGTGTTTTACTTGTGCTGCTAGGGGTCTTCTATTATGTACAGGAACCAGTAGGGTGTTTTAGTTGTGCTGCTAGGGGTCTTCTATTATGTACAGGAACAAGTAGGGTGTTTTAGTTGTGCTGCTAGGGGTCTTCTATTATGTACAGGAACCAGTAGGGTGTTTTAGTTGTGCTGCTAGGGGTCTTCTTGTCTGTACAGAAACCAGTAGGGTGTTTTAGTTGTGCTGCTAGGGGTCTTGTAGTCTGTACAGGAACAAGTAGGGTGTTTTAGTTGTGCTGCTAGGGGTCTTCTATTATGTACAGGAACCAGTAGGGTGTTTTAGTTGTGCTGCTAGGGGTCTTGTAGTCTGTACAGGAACAAGTAGGGTGTTTTAGTTGTGCTGCTAGGGGTCTTCTATTATGTACAGGAACCAGTAGGGTGTTTTAGTTGTGCTGCTAGGGGTCTTGTAGTCTGTACAGGAACCAGTAGGGTGTTTTAGTTGTGCTGCTAGGGGTCTTCTTGTCTGTACAGAAACCAGTAGGGTGTTTTAGTTGTGCTGCTAGGGGTCTTCTATTATGTACAGGAACAAGTAGGGTGTTTTAGTTGTGCTGCTAGGGGTCTTCTATTATGTACAGGAACCAGTAGGGTGTTTTAGTTGTGCTGCTAGGGGTCTTCTTGTCTGTACAGAAACCAGTAGGGTGTTTTAGTTGTGCTGCTAGGGGTCTTCTATTATGTACAGGAACCAGTAGGGTGTTTTAGTTGTGCTGCTAGGGGTCTTGTAGTCTGTACAGAAACCAGTAGGGTGTTTTAGTTGTGCTGCTAGGGGTCTTCTTGTCTGTACAGAAACCAGTAGGGTGTTTTAGTTGTGCTGCTAGGGGTCTTCTATTCTGTACAGGAACAAGTAGGGTGTTTTAGTTGTGCTGCTAGGGGTCTTCTATTATGTACAGGAACCAGTAGGGTGTTTTAGTTGTGCTGCTAGGGGTCTTCTTGTCTGTACAGAAACCAGTAGGGTGTTTTAGTTGTGCTGCTAGGGGTCTTCTATTCTGTACAGGAACAAGTAGGGTGTTTTAGTTGTGCTGCTAGGGGTCTTCTAGTCTGTACAGGAACAAGTAGGGTGTTTTAGTTGTGCTGCTAGGGGTCTTGTAGTCTGTACAGGAACAAGTAGGGTGTTTTAGTTGTGCTGCTAGGGGTCTTCTATTCTGTACAGGAACAAGTAGGGTGTTTTAGTTGTGCTGCTAGGGGTCTTCTAGTCTGTACAGGAACCAGTAGGGTGTTTTAGTTGTGCTGCTAGGGGTCTTGTAGTCTGTACAGGAACAAGTAGGGTGTTTTAGTTGTGCTGCTAGGGGTCTTCTAGTCTGTACAGGAACCAGTAGGGTGTTTTAGTTGTGCTGCTAGGGGTCTTCTAGTCTGTACAGGAACCAGTAGGGTGTTTTAGGTGTGCTGCTAGAGGGGTCTTCTTGTCTGTACAGGAACCAGTAGGGTGTTTTAGTAGTGCTGCTAGGGGTCTTCTTGTCTGTACAGGAACCAGTATGGTGTAGGTTCGGCTGCAGTGTTGTAGGCTTTATTTCTCGCATTACCTGTGTATTATGTTAGGTATGTGCATAACAGGCGGCATAGTAAATGTAGATCTGAAAAAAACAAACTGATATTGGAGAGTAAATCCTTAATTCGCTTAGATTACTGGTGTGAAAGTTTTGTCACAATAATCATGAAAAATCAGATCCACAACCCTGCTTTTTTTTTTTTTTTTTGGCGAATGAAACTAACTTTATTAACCCCTTCATGACCAATGATGTACATATAATTCATTGGTCGTGCATATCCCTTTAATGTGGGCTCGAGCTTCGAGCCTGCATTATTCCCTGCACATGTCAGCTGATCGGATCAGCTGACATGTGCAAGTAACCGACACTGGTGTATCAAAGATCCACCCGCCCCTGTTAACCCGTTAAATCGTGCTGTCAAACTTTGCCAGCATGAGCTAACATGCTCCGATGGGGATCACCCCATTCTGTGCCGCCATCCCGATGCTGACCTCTGTCGCGAGGAATGTGTTTCCTCTAAATGCCCACAGGAGATCAGCATTTCTGCTGTTCAGAGCGGTGCCGGTGCTGATCCTGATGCTGAAGCATAGCTCTGATCAGCAGAAGCGATCGGATAGTGCAAGCATAAAGTCCACTAATGGGTTCATAAAATCAATAAAAAATGTTGGAGAAAAAGTTTTTCAAAATATGGGGGGAAAAAAAACCCCCTAAAAGTTCAAATCGCCCCACTGAAAATAAAAACAAAAAAAAATAAAAATACAGATATTTGGTATCGCCACTTTCAGAAATGTCCGATTTATCAAAATATAAAATCAATTAATCTGATCAGTAAATGGCGTAGCGACAACCAAAATAAAAATGCCAGAATTATGGGTTTTTTTGGCTGCCGCAACATTGCGTTAAGAAGCGATCAAAATATCACATTTACCCCAAAATGGTATAATTGAAGACGTCAGCTCAAGACGCAAAAAATAATCCGTCACAGAGGTCCCCAGTCTCCAGCAGCCGTTCCCTAATGGTATGACCTCTATGAGGTGGAGAATTGTCCTCCATGAAGATGACATTAGGCCGTTAGGCCGGTGTTGTCTATGTAGATGCACAATGACTGGATTAATGATGTTATTCCGGTAGTAGGGGCTGTTACTGCACCAGTCACACAGTGTAGGGCCATTCTGTGGTGACTAGACACACCGGCCCACACTGTAAGACCACCACCACCAAAAGCTCGTCTGGTGACAGCAGTGGTGGATACACAGCGCTCTACTTGATGACGTCTCCTACATCGTTGGTGGCCATCATTTCTGCTCAGCATGAATAGACTTCCATCAGTGACCAGCTTTGAGGCCACTGGTCCCTCGTCCAGCATACATGACACCTGTGCCTGGTGGAGTGATCCGGTACCTTGCAGGTCGTATAGCACGCAGACCACGTAGATGTAAATGTTTTTGAAGGGTTAGGCTAAGTTCACATTTCCGCTAAAATGTATCAGTCGAAATACGCTGCTATGGTAAACAACGGAATCCGTTTAGCGGATTCCGTTGTGTCCCATAGACTTGCATTAGTGGCGGATTGCGACTGATGACCCTGCGTTGCGTCCGCTGCATCGCGGTCCGTCGTTTTTTGACTGACCGCCGGGCGAGGAACAACGCAGAATGTAACGTTTTTCGGGCCGTCGAAAACAACGCACCGTGCAGGAATCCGTCGCCATCCGTCACACTTGCAATGGATGTCTATGGTGCTGGATTCCGTCGTAATCTGTCTTACGACGGAATCCAGCACTGGATTCCGTCATGCTCTACTGAGCATGCCCAGCATGTTTGGCACGCCCACTGGGCTGTCCCAAACACAAACGGATCATGACTGATCCGTCAAAAAACGGACACACAGCGGATGTAACTGACGCAACTGATCCGTTTTTTCACAGGATTCCTGTGAAAGGAATCCTGTGAAAAAAAACATCAGTTGCATCAGTTGACATCTAAAAAAACAACTGATCCGTTGCTGACGGACCTGACGGATTGAAAACAACGGAAATGTGAACTTAGCCTTAGACGTGAAACTTGGGGGCCTGTCACCTCCCTTAAAGGTGTCTGGAGTTGTGACATTCACCAACCAGTTCCTCCATTGTTCACAATGAAGAGGTCATCAGTGTGGGATGTGGCCAAAGGACGTCCACTTCTCTGCCTTTCTGTGACTCTTCCAGTCTCTCTGTGTCTCTGTACAACCTGCTGGTGACACTCTGTGACTCTCTAACCTTAATGGTCACTGCTGTCTGAGAACCTCCTGCTTGAAGCCTCACAATGGCGCGGTGCTGCTGATCAATTGTTGGGGGTCGTTTTGGCCTCATGATGTCAAAATGTGAACAGCGCGATGAGAACGCTTTAATACCAATTCTAATTGAACCCTGAAATGTATTGGGCAATTCATGGATCAAACACCTGCTGTGAATTTTGCCATTAAGCTCCTTGTTAGAGAACAGCAAATTGTACAAATAGTCCTGAAACATTGAACAGTTGAACATGAGCAACCAAAAGATGAGAGAAGGTCACCTGAAAAGGTCAGAGGCCATATGGGGTCATCCGGGAATTTCACTCGAAAGCCAAATACGCCAGCCTTTTTGTGAGTAGTGTACATTCTCTGGTTACACTATAGTCTGTGGTATGACACTTTACATCTTGCTTTGCCCCTGCAGGATTATCACGTCATTCTGCTTCATGACTGCAGCGACGGGCAGAGGTTTATCTATGATCTGGACACGGTGCTGCCGTTTCCGTGTCCTTGTGATACCTACATTAAGGAAGCTCTCCGCTCAGATGACCTTATCCATAAGGACTTCAAAAGGTAAACTGCTGGACTATCAGACTGTCGTAGTAAAATGCCACGGCTTAGTGTGTTGCTGCTTATTTCCAGATCGGCGTCTGATGATGTCACATCTGCACATACGCTGACGAGCAAAAGAGTAACAATGTTTTCAACTTTTTACTTTCAGGCTCCATATCTCACCATCCACTACAGCTTTGAACGTGAGACGACCTTCATTTTATAGACAATCTTCTTGGCTATCTCATACATAAATGTGACTTGTGGCTATTCAGCATATGATTAGTTATGCAGATTCTTGTCATGTCACTGCATTGTTACTGTTTTGCTCCTGGTTGTGGGAAAATCTTTTTCTTCCTGTATACTACAAATTACAACCTGTTCTCACATTCCCTAATAGCTCAGTGTGTTATTAGGTTGATTCCCAAGTGGAAGGTCACTGGTTCGAATCGAGGAGCCGCCATGAAGAAGATTTCCCAAGAAAAGAGAAACCGAATCATCCAGCTCCTCGATAGCGGTCTCTCGGCCAAGAAAATTGGCAAACTGCATCGTGTGAGGCCATGACCGTAAGAAAAATACAAAAAGAAATCCGTCCAGCCATTCAAAAGCCAAGAGATGGACGTCCAGGCAAAATATCGGAGTCAACAAGCCGCTCATCACAAGGTCTATCAGTTCTGGAGACACCCGGCAGTGGAGGTGTCTCGTGTGCTTCATAATAGTGAGATCACAGACGTCCATGTAACCACCGAGCGACGTGTGTAACACAAGTCTGGAATGGTGGCCCGAAAAAAGGTGAAGAAGCCGCAACTCCAATATCATCATAAGAAGCATTGGCACAAGTTTGCAAACGAATGAAAAGTGGAAAGTAGAAGATTGGAAACGGGGGATTTGGAGAGATGAGATGAAAGTCAATAGACGGCTCTGATGGGGCAAATGGGTCTGGAAGAAACAAGGGAAAAAGGGGCTAATGGATCGAGAAACTGAAAGAAATGCCAAGTTCAGTGGATGAAGCCTGATGATATGTGTATGTTTACAGCCAAAGGCATTGGACACTTGACCAGGATGGATGGTGGTCTCCATGCTGAGCTATATGTGAGTGTCCTACAAGATGAGTTACTTCGTACACTCGAGTGCTATGGGTATAAATAGGACGACATAATGTCCAGCAGGAGAACGACTTGAAGCATACGGCGAGATTGGAGAAGAAATGGATCAATGAGAATGAAGTAGAGGAGCTGGATTATCTCCACAGTCACCGGACCTCAACCCAATCCAACACTTGTGGGAAAAGGTGAAGGAAAAAGCTGTATATATCCCCAAGTGAGTGACCAGTATACACCAACACTGGGAACGTGGAGAAGAGACCTGGATTTTGGTCCAGCCATGCTTGAATCTGATGAAGAGCCCAGAAGGATTCAGACAAAGGTGGATTTACAAAATATTAACAAAATAATAAAATGTAAATTTAGATTTGTAGGAGCAAAACAGTAACAATGCACTGACCGGACAAGAATCTGACTATTTAATCATATGCTAAATAGCTGCAAGTCACATTTATGTATGAGATAGCCAAGATTGCCTATAAAATGAAGGTTGTCTCGGGCTCAAAGCTGTAGACGATGGTGAGATATGGAGCCTGGAAGTGAAAAGCTCAAAACATTGTTACCCTTTTGCTCGTCAGGGTGCAGGATACATGCTTGCGTCTGTCAAGTATATGTGGATGCAATATAATCAGTGCAGCTCTCACCCAGTAAGCGGTGCCCAACAATCTCCCGCCTGTTGCTGCTTTAATTTCATTGTTTCACTTTTTTTTTCTAATTCTATTGTTCTTCCATGTCTGATCTTGGTTACTATGGATGTCAGCGGCTCCCGACAGGCTCCATCTACTGTTATAGGGATTACAAAAATCAATCGTACACGAGAAAATAAGCAACTTTGTAATAGATCTTCTTAGAGAAACCTGCTTCTTTCTCTTCCTGCATTGATCATTCATTCACAATATTCTCAATTCACCGTTAAAATCTGATCTTGGTGAATACAGACTGTTCCCATTACTGAGAGAGATGACAGTTGGTGCCTATAAAGTTCTATGGAGAGTATTTACTGTGCACTTGCAGCAGGATCTCTGTGTCTTCTAGTTGTTCCCTCCTCCATAGAACATTATGAGCACTAACTGTCATCTCTTATCTCAGTAATTGGAGAATCTGTCTTCACTCGATACAGACTTTACCCATAAAACCATCTACAATGGAAAAAGGCAGCACAGAAGCATATATCATAGGAAGTTTTTCGAAACCTTGCACGTACGTGGTATATTCCTGGCCTGGCACATGCATTGGTACCTGCTGTGGGCAGTGCCATCACTTGCATACTGTGCCCTTTGGTAAGACTTTTGCAAAGACGGAACCTTCTTTAGATAACCCGCCCCAAAAAATAAAAAAGTTATCTGTTCAAGTCAATCTTAGGCCAAAAATGGCAGGAAATTTATTGTTGCAGTTCCCATTCTGTCCACTTGATGTCAGCATTTAATTAAATTAGTTACTTGGAGGGTTTTTTGTTTTTTTTTTTTTTTTTGTTTTTTGTTTTTTTTTTTTCCTTTCCTATATACAAAATAGAAAATACGTGTTAGATAAATTTTTGTACGGAGAATGATGCCACTTAGATCAGCCCCGTTCTCTACAGTCTCAGCCAGAGGTCTCAAATACAGGTCTCAGGCTGCTTTTTGCGGCCCACAGGCTCGTGCCCCCCCCCTTGACGATCGCATCAGGGGCCGCAGTCGTCACTGCTTTATTTCAGATGAATATTTTATTGGCGCTGCGTAGAGTGAAGCTATTTCTGCACACGTCCAAAGGCAGCCGTTGGCCAATCAGGGGCAAGCAGCTGATGCGAATAACGTCACCTGCTTTCCTCTGATAGGCCGGCGGCTGCCATTTGAATAGTGCAGAGAGCTTGATTCTGCGCGGCAGTGGCAAAATGTTCATCTGAAGTTTTGATGAAATGCTGACTGCACAATCGTCAAGGGGGGGCTCGTGGCCGCAGGCCGCAAGAGGATGCCGAGGGAACAGAGGACAGATGAGAAGACAGATGAGATGTGTCTGTAAGTGTGTGTGTGTATGTGGAATGGCACAATAGGGGACCAGGGTGGGACAGTGCTAGAAGACGATCAGTAAAGGGGACATTACTACAACTAGAGGACCTCCATGGGCACATTATTAAAAAGGGACAAGGATGGGGCACATTACTACAGGATGGGCACAAGGATGGGTCACATTACTACAGGATGAGGCACATTACTACAGTATGGGACAAGGATGGGGCACATTACTACAGTATGGGACAAGGATGGGGCACATTACTACAGTATGGGACAAGGATGGGGCACATTACTACAGTATGAGGCACATTACTACAGTATGAGGCACATTACTACAGTATGAGGCACATTACTATAGTATGAGGCACATTACTACAGTATGGGACAAGGATGGGGCACATTACTACAGTATGAGGCACATTACTACAGTATGAGGCACATTACTACAGTATGGGACAAGGATAGGGCACATTACTACAGGATGAGGCACATTACTACAGTATGAGGCACATTACTACAGTATGGGACAAGGATGAGGCACATTACTACAGGATGGGACAAGGATGGGGCACATTACTACAGGATGGGGCACATTACTACAGT
This sequence comes from Anomaloglossus baeobatrachus, assembly GCF_048569485.1. NCBI lineage: Eukaryota > Metazoa > Chordata > Amphibia > Anura > Aromobatidae > Anomaloglossus > Anomaloglossus baeobatrachus. Next base: position 44,964,674 of record NC_134358.1, read on the forward strand.
ATGAGGCACATTACTACAGTATGAGGCACATTACTACAGTATGGGACAAGGATGGGGCACATTACTACAGTATGAGGCACATTACTACAGTATGAGGCACATTACTACAGTATGGGACAAGGATGAGGCACATTACTACAGGATGGGACAAGGATGGGGCACATTACTACAGGATGAGGCACATTACCACAGGATGGGGACAAGGATGAGGCACATTACTACAGAATGGGGACAAAGGTGGGGCACATTAGTAAAAGGGAACAAGGATGGACATATTACTACACAAATATGTTCAAAAACAGTGATCCAAAGGTGTAGAGAAAAAAACAAAATATGGTACCAATAAATGTTAATTTGTCCTGCAATCAATGCAGCCCCCCCTAAATTATTTTTTTTATGTGCAGCCCATACACTCAGCTGAGTTTGAGACCCCTGGTCTAAGCTCTCCATCTCTGTGCCATTTGTTTTTTGTCTTAATTGATTTGGAAATGAATGTCAGACAACCAAAATTTTAGGACATTTTTTTTATTCATTTTATTTTATTTATTTATTTTTGCATATTCCCATGTAGTCTAAAAGATTTTTTTTTTTTCCTTTTACATAAAAAATGTGGGTATAAGTTTTCATTAAATCAATGTGTGGGTTTTCTTGTTTTTTTTTAATGCATTTTTTTCCCCCAATAGACTTCTGGTGGGAACCTGAAAAAAAAAAAGAGAAATCGGAATGATCAATTGCAGAAATGTTGCGGCAAAATAATGTAGGATATATTCATAGATCTCCCTACTCTTATGATATTATACAATATACATGTTCACTTCTAGGAAATTAAGGGTAATCCGGGCAGATGAGTATCTCAAGACATTCGCCTCTGATCGATCCCATATGAAAGATGCCAGCAATCAATGGAGGAAACCTCCACCCCCTTATCCTTGTATAAAGACATCAGGTGAGTGATCCACTTCTCTTCAGGTTGGTGCCTCTGCGACATTTTTATCAATACGACATTAATCATAATCTGCTCCATCTGCCAATAATTATCTTCCAACTACATCCTGTATTATACTCCAGAGCGGCACTCACTATTCTGCTGGTGCAGTCACTGTGTACATACATTACATTACTGATCCTGAGCTACATCCTGTATTATACTCCAGAGCTGCACTCACTATTCTGCTGGTGCAGTCACTGTATACATACATTACATTACTTATCCTGTACTAATCCGGAGTTACCTCCTGTATTATATTCCAGAGCTGCACTCACTATTCTGCTGGTGCAGTCACTGTGTACATACATTACATTACTGATCCTGAGCTACATCCTGTATTATACTCCAGAGCTGCACTCACTATTCTGCTGGTGCAGTCACTGTATACATACATTTACATTACTGATCCTGTACTGATCCTGAGCTACATCCTGTATTATACTCCAGAGCTGCACTCACTATTCTGCTGGTGCAGTCACTGTGTACATACAATACATTACTGATCCTGAGTTACATCCTGTATTATACTCCAGAGCTGAACTCACTATTCTGCTGGTGCAGTCACTGTGTACATACATTACATTACTGATCCTGAGTTACCTCCTGTATTATACTCCAGAGCTGCACTCACTGTTCTGCTGGTGCAGTCACTGTGTACATACATTACTGATCCTGAGTTACCTCCTGTATTATACTCCAGAGCGGCACTCACTATTCTGCTGGTGCAGTCACTGTGTACATACATTACATTACTGATCCTGAGCTACATCCTGTATTATACTCCAGAGCTGCACTCACTATTCTGCTGGTGCAGTCACTGTATACATACATTACATTACTTATCCTGTACTAATCCGGAGTTACCTCCTGTATTATATTCCAGAGCTGCACTCACTATTCTGCTGGTGCAGTCACTGTGTACATACATTACATTACTGATCCTGAGCTACATCCTGTATTATACTCCAGAGCTGCACTCACTATTCTGCTGGTGCAGTCACTGTATACATACATTTACATTACTGATCCTGTACTGATCCTGAGCTACATCCTGTATTATACTCCAGAGCTGCACTCACTATTCTGCTGGTGCAGTCACTGTGTACATACAATACATTACTGATCCTGAGTTACATCCTGTATTATACTCCAGAGCTGAACTCACTATTCTGCTGGTGCAGTCACTGTGTACATACATTACATTACTGATCCTGAGTTACCTCCTGTATTATACTCCAGAGCTGCACTCACTGTTCTGCTGGTGCAGTCACTGTGTACACACATTACATTACTTATCCTGAGTTACCTCCTGTATTATACTCCAGAGCTGAACTCACTATTCTGCTGGTGCAGTCACTGTGTACACACATTACATTACTTATCCTGAGTTACCTCCTGTATTATACTCCAGAGCTGCACTCACTATTCTGCTGGTGCAGTCGCTGTGTACATACATTACATTACTGATCCTGAGTTACATCCTGTATTATACTCCAGAGCTGAACTCACTATTCTGCTGGTGCAGTCACTGTATACATACAATACATTACTTATCCTTTACTTATCCTGAGCTACATCCTGTATTATACTCCAGAGCGGCACTCACTATTCTGCTGGTGCAGTCACTGTATACATACAATACATTACTTATCCTTTACTTATCCTGAGTTACATCCTGTATTATACTCCAGAGCTGCACTCACTATTCTGCTGGTGCAGTCACTGTATACATACATTACATTACTGATCCTGTACTGATCCTGAGTTACATCCTGTATTATACTCCAGAGCTGCACTCACTATTCTGCTGGTGCAGTCACTGTGTACATACATTACATTACATTACATTACATTACTGATCCTGAGATGAATCCTGTATTATACTCCAGAGCTGCACTCATAGCTCTGCTGAATTCTATGGTGTGAATTCTGCACATTACCCCTGTTTAGCACCTTCTCCCCAGCGGAGTGTTGCTCTGCAGGCGCCGCTCCCTCTCCTCCTTTTTATCTCTGGATTCCCCCCAGTGTTGATGGCCGCGGTGCGGCTCTGTTATGGTTTCTGGGGGCCAGTAATCCTCCTGGCTCGTCTTGCTCCGCTCTGGAGCGGGATGTGACAGACGCTGGAGTTATGGAAAGCTGCTGTGAAATGTTTCCAGAGGTGGTCACACAATGCTCCGGCCGTGATCAGAGCGTCTGCTGCAGAGGTTCCTCTGGTGCTGATTGCTGGGGGCTCATTATCATGTCCATGGAAATATAGGCCGACGTCCACTCACACTCACCCTGTAGATAATCAAGGCCTTGCAGCTCTCCTCTACCGCCACTGGCCTAACCAGGAACACTCCTGATTCTCATTTTACTGTAACCTTCTATCCCCTCTTTTGCAGAAGTCAGTTACTCTTCATTAGTATTTTGCCAGCACTATGGGTGCTGGGACTTGCTTTGATGTTATCAGTCATTGTTCAGGAGGAGAAGGTGAGTTGTGACATCACCTATTATGACTGGTGGATCCTATGTTCTCGACTGTGCAGTAGATCACAAAACTGAGTACACCCCTCACATTTTTGTAAATATTTTATTATATCTTTTCATGGGACAACACTGAGGATCTGTGATACAATGTACAGTGTCAGTGTGCAGCTTGTGTAACAGGGGAAATTTGGTGTCCTCTAAATAACTCCACACACAGCCATTAATGTCTAAACCGCTGGCAACAAAAGTGAGTACACCCCTAAGTGAAAATGGTGAAATTGTGACCAAAGTGTCATTATTTTGTGTGGCCACCATTGTCAACCACGGCCTTAACTCTCCTGGGTATGAAGATCGCTAGAGCTTCACAGGAGCCACTGGATCCTCTTCCATTCTCAATGATGACATCACAGAGCTGGTGGATGTTAGCGACCTTGCGCTCCTCCATCTTCCATTTGAGGAGTCCCCACAGATGCTCCATAGGGTTTAGGTCTGGAGACACTTGGCCGGTCCAGCACCCTTACCCTCAGTTTCTTTAGCACGGCAGTGGTCATCTTGGAGGTGTGTTTGGTATTATTATGTTATAATACTGCTATGCTGTTCAGTTTCTGAAGCGACGACATGGCACAGGACATGTTGGCATTGATGGTTCCCTCAATGACCTGTAGGTCTGTGCAGCCAGCAGCACTCGTGCAGCCCCAAACCATGACACTCCCACCACCATGCCTGACTGTAGGCGGGATACACTTGTCTTTTTCCTTCTCACCTGGTTGCTGCCACTCGCGCTTGACATCATCTGAACCAAATACGTTCATCTAGGACATGGTTCTAATAATCCATGTCCTTAATCTGCTTGTCTTCAGCAAATTGTTTGCCGTCTTCCTTGTGCATCATGTTTAGAAGAGGCTTCCTTCTGGGTTGACAGCAATGCAGACCAAATTGATGCAGTCTTCTGAGCACTGACAGGTGGACCCCTCACCCCTATAACCTCTGCAGTGTATGGTCTGAGCACTGACCGGTGGACCCCTCACCCCTGTAACCTCTGCAGTGTATGGTCTGAGCACTGACAGGCGGACCCCCCACCCCTGTAACCTCTGCAGTGTATGGTCTGAGCACTGACAGGCAGACCCCCCCACCCCTGTAACCTCTGCAGTGTATGGTCTGAGCACTGACAGGTGGACCCCCCACCCCTGTAACCTCTGCAGCACTCATAAGTCTGTTCTGTAAAGACATCCTCTGGATATGACCCTGAGCTCGTGCACTCCTCTTCTGTGGTCGGCCATGGTGAGGCCTGTTCTGAGTTGAACCTGTCTTGTTAAACCACTAATAGTGGAATAATTACAGTTCTCCAGCAGCACAGAGCATTTCAGGAGACGCTCACTCCGTGCATGCAGGGTTCTGTCGATCACACGAGTCGCAGTTACTAACTCTTCAATCCTTTCCTGCAGAATCTTCTATGAACCTGGACGAGTTCATCAGCATGGACCCCCGGGTGGGTCACGGCTCGGTGTACACACTGGAGGCTTTCACAGGACGTTTCGGTTCAGCTGTGTGATACATTGCGCTCCTCGAGCTCATGAGGACAATCCATTGTAACCAACCTTTGTGAAGAATAAGTTTCCACCATGCATAATTCATCGGGGACACTGTAGCCGCTCGGCTGATTCCTGCACTCCAGTGCCGGGACAATACGGGGAGACCGTGACCGCGCCACACACCGGGGTCTGACCACACTGTTATTACCTGGACGCTACAAACGGTTTTTTTTTTTTTTATTTTTGAATGGAGGAAAAACTCCTAATAAAAACTGTCATCGGGCTGGATTCTTTTATATACGAGGGTGAAGTAATACAACAGAGATTTCACCAGACGTTCATTAAATCCTTCATTTTATTTGTTATTTTCTCTGTCATTTACTTCCGTTGAAATTTTCTTTACAAAAAATAGATTAATTAAATGCGATGTCCAAGATTAGGACAGCTCTGTTGTTTTCTTACAGAAGCCACGCCACCTCTGACTACAGGATGGATCTGGTATTGCAGCTCTGCCCCATTAAAGTGAATGGAGCTCAGATCCAGTATTAAATACATAAATAAATTACATAAAGCAGTATTATAGTAGTTATATTCTTGTACATAGGGACAGAATTATAGTAGTTATATTCTTGTACATAGGAGCAGTATTATAGTAGTTATATTCTTGTATATAGGGGCAGTATTATAGTAGTTATATTCTTGTACATAGGGGCAGTATTATAGTAGTTATATTCTTGTACATAGGGGCAGTATTATAGTAGTTATATTCTTGTACATAGGGGCAGTATTATAGTAGTTATATTCTTGTACATAGGGGCAGTATTATAGTAGTTATATTCTTGTACATAGGGGCAGTATTATAGTAGTTATATTCTTGTACATAGGGGCAGTATTATAGTAGTTATATTCTTGTACATAGCGGCAGTATTATAGTAGTTATATTCTTGTACCTAGGGGCAGTATTATAGTAGTTATATTCTTGTACCTAGGGGCAGTATTATAGTAGTCATATTCTTGTACATAGGGGGCGGTATTATAGTAGTTATATTCTTGTACATAGGGGGCGGTATTATAGTAGTTATATTCTTGTACATAGGGGTAGTATTATAGTAGTTATATTCTTGTACAAAAGAGCAGTATTATAGTAGTTATATTGTTGTACATAGGGAGCAGTATTATAGTAGTTATATTCTCGTACATTGGAGCAGTATTATAGTAGTTATATTCTTGTACATAGGGGCAGTATTATAGCAGTTATAGTCTTGTACATAGGGGGCGGTATTATAGTAGTTATATTCTTGTATGTAGGGGTTGTATTATAGTAGTTATATTCTTGTACATAGGGGCAGTATTATAGCAGTTATAGTCTTGTACATAGGGGGCAGTATTATAGTAGTTATATTCTGACATATACAGGATTTTATTCTCGTAGTTGTATGGAAGGAACATTTCCAATAAAAAAAAAAAAAATTCTATACATACATGTTTCTAACCCTCGCCCGCCAGCACACATTTACATTGAGCACACCGCTTTCTTCTTAGCTATCGGTTCTGCCTGTAGTTGCTCAGTAATGGGCTTTGTTTTACGGGTAGCTGTGCTGTGATCGGGTCGTCTTTTCCTTCAGTAACGCGCTGTACACCGGTTCTGAGAAGTCCCAGGTGTTGTGTCGCTGCCAGGACTCGCAAGATGTAATGGATCTGATGCAGAAGGAGCTCCAGGTTCTGGCTGTAATTCTTCCATCTGGGACTGAATGGATTATTTGTTGTGGTTTCTCTTAAAATGCCAAGGACACCATGCACATTATGCTGCACTAATACAGATCATTACTGTATACAAGGAGCCATCTGCAAGGTTATTTTTGTTTTTGGAGCGTTTCGATATGGAACGTTTTCAAAGATCCGTAACCTTAAATATTGGATAATGGGTGAAATACCCAGCAAATAACGGAAAGAAAGACAACTATGGGAAACATCTACCCATGCACACATGTATGTATAATGTCATCGGTACACAACGTGGGGCGAACAACTCACATTGACAACTACTGTATTGCTATGGTTTGCATTGGCATAAATGGAAAAAGCGACTGCAACTAGGCCTCGCTCCCACTAGTGTATAAATAATCGCTCCGACACTCCTCAAAAAAAGGGGAACGAATGTCATGTGTATGTTATTGCAGATATCATGTGAGTGTGTACATTTTTTTTTTTTTTTTCTCGTCGAGCTTCTGTATGACATCCGTATATAATGAGCTTTTAACATCATTTTTTACATTCTAGAATAACTGTAGTTTTAATATGGTTGTCATAATTTAAAAAAAAAATCTTCTATAAAGTTATAGATAGAAAGATATTAGCTGTATAATAGAGAGATAACCGATAAAATAATAGATATCTTGCATGTGTATAACTTCACAACCGCCCTACGTATTATATACTTGCACCCTTTAGTACCTTTTATGTGGCACTAGAGGGTGTTTAGCCTGGTTTAACCTAATAGATAAATAATTAAGAACAACGTATTGTTGATAACCAGCAAAGGTAAAACAGACAGCTGGGTGCTGGAATTATCAGGCTGGGAAGGTCCATAGTTATTGGTCACTTCCCAGCCTAAAAATAGCAGCCCGCAGCTGCTCCATTACATTAGATGATCCAATTTGCTCGGCTCTTATTGATTGCCCTGGTGCAGTAGCAATCAGGGTAATATTTTTTTTTTGGGAATGATGTCAGCTTTTGTCATGGGTGTGACAGACAGTCATGTATTTTAGAGCCATAGAAGGTCACAGCGTTTGGCTGTGCAGAATGCTCCCTGACTTTGCATTGTTCCTGCTGTCAGTATTCATGTGTATAGGTAGCTTTCCTGTTGGATTCATCTCTCTCCCTTTTGGACCCAGCAGGAGCTTTCCTTCCACCCAGCTGCTGATCATCAGTATTCTCTTGGTGGTTAAGGACCCCTTCCGTCCTTGGGACTACTACTGATGATCTTTTCAGTTCCTTCAAGCCCTGGGTGCAAGCAGGTGGCTTGTACTCCTCTGTAGCATTGTTACTGAAAGCTGTGCTGAACCTCTTCCTGAATCATCTAACGATAAGTAGTTCATGCATTTTTCCCAAGTGTGTCCCCCTTATGTCTTCTATAGTTATTTAGTGGGGTTGACAAAGAGCTCATCCCATCCGTTCCCTATTTAGGGTCCAGCCCTAGGGATATCTAGGGTAAGGTATCTGGCTCGGCGCATATCTGTGAAACCTATCTAGGGTGGTGAGGGACCCCAGGGACCAGCAGTAGGGTCGGTCAGGGGTCACCATCTTCCCTTTCTCTAGATACAGGGTTTCCCTTCCCTGTCGCCGTGTGCTTGGTACTTCATTTTACCCTGCATGACAGCTGTGTAGTGCCAGTTGGCATCAATCCTTGGGGTTAGTAATGTAGAGGTGTCTGTCAGACAACCCCATTACTAACCTAGTGAGTGGAAAAAAAAAACCAAACAAAAATACTTAACCCCCAAAAAACAAACAATCCCCAACTTTTACCCTGTTTCATCAATTTATTTCAGAAAGAAAAGGCCATGCAGGTCCGACGTAGAGCGGGGAATCTGACGAAGTCCATAGAGAAAAAAATAAAACCAGACGCTGTCGCTCGCTCACCAATTTGTTAGAAAGCAAAGTTTCCATGCGGCTCGACGTGGTCCAGTTCTTCCCTTGAAGATCCACGATTCAAAGACTCATAGATCAAAGTCTATGGAGCCTCAGAACAATGTGGCTCCTTTCCTCTAAGCATCACGGTGCGGGATTTTGTGGTTGTATTTTTGTATATACACATTATTGTGGGATATGCTCTTTATCAGCAGGAGTGGATTTGTACAGGGGGAGGAGTGGTGACATTTACTGAATAGGCCTACAGTATAAGCCTCTATACCTACATATGTGTACACTAGATTATATAAATAATGAAATATACACAATATATAAAGCAAAGTACTGGGTCCCCTCAACATTTACCCCTCCAGATTTTCTGACCTATTCCCATGTTCTTTCATCAAACTTCCCCCAACTGTGTCTTTTTGGAACTTGTGCACTGGGCACAGTCATGGGGAACAGACATGAGGTGACCCCTAATGGTTTCCAAAAAGTTGCTGTCCTTCAATTGTTTAAAATGCCTTGAATTGTGAATCGTTAAGATTTCACTGGGACAAAAGGGCTGAGGCCAACCCCTGAAAACAAACTCATAGCATTATCCATCTCCCACCAAACTGCTCAGCGGGCACAATGCAGTCAGGGGATAACTAGCTCCTGGTATCACCAAACCCAGACTCGTCCATCAGATGCCAGATACAGCAGTGTGATCCATTAGTGCCCAGAAAATGTTTCCTTCAGATTTCTGTGGTGGCAGCTTTACACCTCTCCATCTGATGCTCAGCATTGTGCTTGGTGATGTACGGCTCGGCATTGTGCTTGGTGATGTACGGCTCGGCATTGTGCTTGGTGATGTACGGCTCGGCATTGTGCTTGGTGATGTATGGCTCGGCATTGTGCTTGGTGATGTATGGCTCGGCACTGTGCTTGGTGATGTACGGCTCGGCACTGTGCTTGGTGATGTACGGCTCGGCACTGTGCTTGGGGATGTACGGCTCGGCATTGTGCTTGGTGATGTACGGCTCGGCATTGTGCTTGGTGATGTACGGCTCGGCATTGTGCTTGGTGATGTACGGCTTAGTGATATACGGCTTAATGATGTATGGCTCGGCATTGTGCTTGGTGATTTACGACTCGGCATTGTGCTTGGTGATATACGGCTCAGCATTGCGCTTGGTGATGTACGGCTTGGCATTGCGCCTGGTGATGTACGGCTCGGCTTTGTGCTTGGTCATGTACAGCTGCAGCTGCTCGGCCATGCAGCTCCTGGCGTGTGCAGTGTTTGTGCTGATGTTACCATGGAGGTCTTGGACTCTGCAGTTATGGGTTCAGCAGAGCGGTGGTGACTTTTCTGTCTTCTGTTCCTCAGCGCTCGGCCCACCGCTCTGTAACGTTCAGATTTGATCCATTCTGGTCACCAAAAATAAAAATCTACGTCATCTGTGAATAAACCTGTTGAGCTTCAGGTGCATTCTCTTCCCACTAAGCCCATGTAATGTATGTAAATGTGGAGAGTGTGTCAGAAAAGTAAAGTCACAAATTTCTGCGATGGTACGCGGCTGATTTACTAGCTATATAGTGGAGCGTACAACTATACTTTCTGCGTGGTCACGTCTCCACCCTGTACTATTCACACGAAGAACAATGGCTGCATTGACTGTTGTCTGCGCTGCATACAGTTGGTTAACAAGTCAGGTTTTGTGCCCCATTTGTCCATTCATCACTGACGAAACCAGTGGGAGTCTCACAACAGGATGTTTTTACTTTTTGTGCCAATCGTGTTGGCACCAACCACCACTTAAAAAAAATCTGTGACATGAACCAAAGTCCTGACCTAAATCCCATTGAGAATGTGTGACATGAAAATTGCCATTCACAGACGTCTCCATCAAAAACTCACGGAGCGAGAGAGTGTGCAAAGAAGAAAGGACGAAATATCAGCCTCTACAAGTGCAGCTCAATACATTACAACAGCATCAAAAAATTATTTTATTTCAGGAATTCAATACAAAAAGTGAAACGCATATATTATATAGAGTCATTACACACAGAGAGGGATCTATTCCTATATATTATATAGAGTCATTACACACAGAGGGATCTATTCCTATATATTATATAGAGTCATTACACACAGAGGGATCTATTCCTATATACAGTATTATATAGAGTCATTACACACAGAGGGATCTATTCCTATATATTATATAGAGTCAGCGATCTATTCCTATATATTATAGAGTTATTACACACAGAGGGATCTATTCCTATATATTATATAGAGTCATTACACACAGAAGGATCTATTCCTATATATTATATAGAGTCATTACACACAGAGGGATCTATTCCTATATATTTTATAGAGTCATTACACACAGAAGGATCTTTTCCTATATATTATATAGCGTCATTACATATAGAGGAATCTATTCCTATATATTATAGAGTCATTACACACAAAGGGATCTATTTCTATATATTATATAGAGTCATTACACACAGAGGGATCCATTTCACGTGTTTATTTCTGTTAATGTTGATGATTATTGGTTACAGCCAATGAAAACCCAAAAGTCATTATCTCAGAAAATTAGAATATTATATAAGACCAACTGAAAAAAATATTGTAAATGTTGGCGCCTACTGAAAAGTCTGTACAGTAAATGCCTCAATACTTGGTCGCGGCTCCTTTTGCATGAATTTCTGCATCAATGTGGCATGGAGGCGATCAGCCTGTGGCACTGCTGAGGTGTTATGGAAGCCCAGGTTGCTTTTATAGCCGCCTTCAGCTCGTCTGCATTGTTGGCTCTGGTGTTTCTCATAGATTCTCTATGGGGTTTAGGTCAGGCGAGTTTGGTGCCAAGTGCTGCTGGAAAATTAAATTTCCATCTCCGAAAAGCTTGTCAGCAGAGGGAAGCATGAAGCGCTGTAACATTTCCTGGTAGACGGCTGCGCTGACTTTGGTCTTCATAAAACCCAGGGGACCTACACCAGCAGATGACATGGCTCCCCAAACCATCACTGATTGTGGAAACTCTGTGTGTAATGACGCTATATAATATATAGAAATAGATCCTTCTGTGTGTAATGACTCTATATAATATATAGGAATAGATCCCTCTGTGTGTAATGACTCTATATAATATATAGGAATAGATCCCTCTGTGTGTAATGACTCTATATTATATATAGGAATAGATCCCTCTGTGTGTAATGACTCTATATTATATATAGGAATAGATCCCTCTGTGTGTAATGACTATATAATATATAGGAATAGATCCCTCTGTGTGTAATGACTCTATATAATATATAGGAATAGATCCCTCTGTGTGTAATGACTCTATATAATATATAGGAATAGATCCCTCTGTGTGTAAGGATTCTATATAATATATAGGAATAGATCCCTCTGTGTGTAATGACTCTATATAGTATATAGGAATAGATCCCTCTGTGTGTAATGACTATATAATATATAGGAATAGATCCCACTGTGTGTAATGACAATATAATATATAAAAATAGATTTCTTCGGCGCTCCATTGGGAGACCCAGACGATTGGGTGTATAGCTACTGCCTCCGGAGGCCACACAAAGCATTACACTAAAAAGTGTAAGGCCCCTCCCCTTCTGGCTATACACCCCCCGTGGGAACACGGGATGCTCAGTTTTCAAGCTTTGTGCGAAGGAGGTCAGACATCCACGCATAGCTCCACTGTTTAGTCAGCAGTAGCTGCTGACTATATCGGATGGAAGAAAAGAGGGCCCATATAGGGCCCCCAGCATGCTCCCTTCTCACCCCACTTGTGGTTTGTCAAGGTTGAGGTACCCATTGCGGGTACGGAGGCTGGAGCCCACATGCTGCTTTCCTTCCCCATCCCCCTGAGGGGCTCTGAGGAAGTGGGATCTTACCGGCCCCCAAGCCCTGAGGCCGGGCTCCATCCACAGACCCATAGAACCTGCTGGATACGGAGCTGGGTACCGTTCAGGGACAAGGCCCTGCAACATTAACAGGTACTCTGTGTCCCCGTATGGAAAGGCCGCGCACACTCCAGACTTGCTGGGTGTGCTAGTGCGCCGGGGACAGTAGCGCTGAGCGCTAGGGCTACAGTCTCTGCAACTTTGCTGAGGGACTTTATGTGTTGGGGACTGCCGCGCCGACCGCCCCTGGAGCGGCGGCGCGCTGAGACTTGTGGTGCGCCGGGGACTTAGCGCCGACCGTGCTTTTACGACGGCGGCGCTTATAAATTTAGTCCCCGGCTTTTGCGGCCTAGCTCCGCTTCGTTCCCGCCCCCACCCTGTCACTCAGGGAAGGGGAGAGACGCTGTACGATAGTCGGCGCCGAGGGCTGGAGTCTTATTTACATACTCCAGCCCTCTCACTTGGCACAGTGGGGACGCAGGTTTCCCGCACTTTGTCTGCACACGCCCAGGGCCCGCCCCTCTCCACAGGACGCCGGCAGCCATTCCTGCATGCAGTCTGGCTGGAGAACGGACATAGCCCTGGGAGACTCAGACAAGGGATTTCTGGCGACCACACACCCGCGTTAAGCGGGCGGTAAGCAGCACATTAGTGCTGGCCCCTCTAGTGCCACAGTGTGATATTGGTGTACTCTTTTCTCTGTACCATATATTCATATATATTTGCACTGTAAGGTCGCTTCTTGGCTGTAGACCCTATATTGCTCTGAGGAGACAACAACATGTCACCTGCAAAACGCAAGGGTGCCAAGACACAGGCTGTATACGCTGCTTGTGCCGCATGTGGGGCTGATCTACCGGCAGGTTCCAATGATCCCCATTGTGTGCAATGTTCGATCCCTGTGCCACTTCGTCAGCCGGAGTCTATGGTGGTAGTGGACCAGGCAGAGACGCCTGTGAACCCTGCCCCGGTGACGGGAACAGAGTTTGCAGTTTTTGCTGACAAGATGTCTGTGACTATGACAAAAATCCTGGAGACCTTGCAGGCCAGGCCAGTCACTCAGACCATGGACGCTGCTGTGTCAATGTTCCCCGGTCCCCCTCAGTTGGAGCTAATCCGTGCTTCAAGGGGGTCCCGGGCTTCTCAGGCTGAGGACTCGGACTCAGAAGACAGTCCCAGGCAGCCTAAGCGAGCTCGCTGGGAGAGACCCTCCACGTCATCACGCTGGTCAGGGTCTCAGAGAGAAGAATCTCTGTTTGAGGACACAGACGAGGGTGAGCAGGAGTCTAATCCTGAAACCGCTCTCAATCTAGATACCCCTGACGGTGACGCCATGGTAAATGACCTTATAGCGGCCATCAATAGACTATTGGACATTTCTCCCCCAGCCCCTTCAGCAGAGGAGGCAGCTGCTCAGCAGGAGAAATTCCATTTCAGGTATCCCAAGCGTAAACTGAGTACTTTTCTGGACCACGCTGACTTCAGAGAAGCAGTCCAGAAACACCATGCTTATCCAGACAAGCGTTTCTCCAAACGTCTTAAGGATACACGTTATCCCTTTCCCCCTGACGTGGTCAAACGCTGGACCCAGTGTCCAAAGGTGGACCCCCCAATCTCCAGGCTTGCGGCTAGATCCATAGTTGCAGTGGAAGACGGGGCTTCACTTAAAGATGCCAATGACAGACAGATGGACCTTTGGTTAAAATCTGTCTACGAAGCTATCGGCGCGTCGTTTGCTCCAGCATTCGCGGCCGTGTGGGCACTCCAAGCTATTTCAGCTGGTCTGGCGCAGGTGGACTCTATCATACGTCCAGCAGTCCCGCAAGTGGCGTCCTTAACTACGCAAATGTCTGCGTTTGCGACCTACGCTATCAATGCGGTACTGGACTCTACGAGCCGTACCTCAATGGCGTCCGCCAACTCTGTGGTTTTGCGCAGAGCCTTGTGGTTAAAGGAATGGAAAGCAGATTCTGCTTCCAAGAAATGTTTAACCAGCTTGCCACTATCTGGAGACAGACTGTTTGGTGAGCAACTGGCTGAAATCATTAAACAGTCCAAGGGTAAGGACTCCTCCTTACCCCAGCCCAGATCAAGCAAACCTCAACAGAGGAAGTGGCAGTCGAGGTTTCGGTCCTTTCGAGGCTCGGGCAAGCCCCAATTCTCCTCGTCCAAAGGGACTCAGAAGGAGCAAAGGAGCTCGGATTCCTGGCGGGCTCACTCACGCCCCAAGAAAGCAACCGGAGGAACCGCTTCCAAGCCGGCTGCCTCATGACTTTCGGCCTCCTCTCTCCGCATCCTCGGTCGGTGGCAGGCTCTCCCGCTTTTGCGACATTTGGCTGCCACAGGTCAAGGACCGGTGGGTAACAGACATTTTATCTCACGGGTACAGGATAGAGTTCAGTTCTCATCCTCGGCCTCGGTTCTTCAGAACTTCCCCACATCCCGACCGAGCAGATGCCCTTCTGCAGGCGGTGGGCTCTCTAAGAGCAGAAGGAGTGGTGATCCCTGTTCCTCTTCAGGAACAAGGACAAGGTTTTTACTCCAATCTCTTTGTGGTGCCAAAAAAGGACGGCTCATTCCGTCCTGTTCTGGACCTAAAACTGCTCAACAAGCATGTGAACGCCAGGCGGATCCGGATGGAATCCCTCCGCTCCGTCATTGCCTCAATGTCTCAAGGAGATTTCCTGGCATCAATAGACATCAAAGATGCTTATCTCCACGTGCCGATTGCTACAGAGCACCAACGCTTTCTGCGTTTCGTGATAGGAGACGACCATCTTCAATTCGTAGCTCTGCCATTTGGTCTGGCGACAGCCCCACGGGTTTTCACCAAGGTCATGGCGGCAGTGGTAGCGATCTTGCACTCTCAGGGACACTCGGTGATCCCTTACTTGGACGATCTACTTGTCAAAGCACCCTCTCAAGAGGCATGCCAACTCAGCCTGAATGTTGCGCTGGAGACTCTCCAGGCTTTCGGGTGGATCATCAACTTTTCAAAGTCCAATCTGTCACCGACCCAATCACTAACGTATCTTGGCATGGAGTTTCATACTCTCTCAGCGATAGTGAAGCTTCCGCTGGACAAGCAGCGGTCACTACAGACAGGGGTGCAGTCTCTCCTTTAAGGTCAGTCGCACCCCTTAAGGCGCCTCATGCACTTCCTAGGGAAGATGGTGGCAGCAATGGAGGCAGTCCCGTTTGCGCAGTTTCACCTGCGCCCACTTCAGTGGGACATTCTCCGCCAATGGGACGGGAAGTCAACATCCCTGGACAGGGAAGTCTCCCTTTCCCAGACGACCAAGGACTCTTTGCAGTGGTGGCTTCTTCCCACCTCTTTATCGCAGGGAAGATCCTTCCTTCCCCCATCCTGGGCAGTGGTCACGACAGACGCGAGTCTGTCAGGGTGGGGAGCAGTTTTTCTCCACCACAGGGCTCAGGGGACGTGGACTCAGCAGGAGTCCACCCTTCAGATCAATGTTCTGGAAATCAGGGCAGTGTATCTGGCCCTACTAGCCTTCCAGCAGTGGCTGGAAGGAAAGCAGATCCGAATTCAGTCGGACAACTCCACAGCGGTGGCATACATCAACCACCAAGGAGGGACACGCAGCCGGCAAGCCTTCCAGGAAGTCCGGCGGATTCTGATGTGGGTGGAGGACAGAGCATCCACCATATCCGCGGTTCACATCCCGGGCGTGGAAAACTGGGAAGCAGACTTCCTCAGTCGCCAGGGTATGGACGCAGGGGAGTGGTCCCTTCACCCGGACGTGTTTCAGGAAATCTGTCGCCGCTGGGGGGTGCCGGACGTCGACTTAATGGCGTCTCGGCACAACAACAAGGTCCCGACCTTCATGGCGCGGTCTCGCGATCAAAGAGCTCTGGCGGTAGACGCCTTGGTGCAAGATTGGTCGCAGTTCCGGCTCCCTTACGTGTTTCCACCTCTGGCACTCTTGCCCAGAGTGCTACGCAAGATCAGATCCGATTGCAGCCGCGTCATACTCGTCGCCCCAGACTGGCCGAGGAGGTCGTGGTACCCGGATCTGTGGCATCTCACGGTCGGCCAACCGTGGGCACTACCAGACCGACCAGACTTACTGTCCCAAGGGCCGTTTTTCCATCGGAATTCTGCGGCCCTGAACCTGACTGTGTGGCCATTGAGTCCTGGATCCTAGCGTCTTCAGGATTATCCCAAGGGGTCGTTGCCACCATGAGACAGGCTAGGAAGCCCACGTCTGCTAAGATCTACCACAGAACGTGGAAGATATTCTTATCCTGGTGCTCTGCTCAGGGAGTGTCCCCCTGGCCATTTGCATTGCCTACTTTTCTTTCTTTCCTGCAATCTGGGTTAGAAAAAGGTTTGTCGCTCGGCTCCCTTAAAGGGCAAGTCTCGGCGCTATCCGTCTTTTTTCAGAAGCGTCTAGCACGACTTTCTAAGGTGCGCACAATCCTGCAGGGGGTTTGTCATATCGTACCCCCGTACAAGCGGCCGTTAGATCCATGGGATCTGAACAGGGTACTAGTTGCCCTCCAGAAGCCGCCCTTCGAGCCTCTGAGAGATGTTTCACTTTCTCGACTATCACAGAAAGTGGCTTTTCTGGTAGCGATCACATCTCTTCGGAGAGTGTCTGAGCTAGCAGCACTGTCATCCAAGGCTCCTTTCCTGGTCTTCCACCAGGACAAGGTAGTGCTGCGCCCCATTCAGGAGTTTCTCCCTAAGGTGGTATCCTCTTTTCATCTTAATCAGGATATCTCCTTGCCTTCCTTTTGTCCTCATGCAGTTCATCGGTATGAGAAGGATTTACATTTGTTAGATCTGGTGAGAGCACTCAGAATCTACATTTCCCGCACGGCGCCCCTGCGCCGCGCCGATGCACTCTTTGTCCTTGTCGCTGGTAAGCGCAAAGGGTCGCAGGCTTCCAAAGCCACCCTGGCTCGATGGATCAAAGAACCGATTCTTGAAGCCTACCGTTCTGCTGGGCTTCCGGTTCCTTCAGGGCTAAAGGCCCACTCAACCAGAGCTGTGGGTGCGTCCTGGGCATTACGACACCAGGCTACGGCTCAACAGGTGTGCCAGGCGGCTACCTGGTCGAGTCTGCACACTTTCACCAAACATTATCAGGTGCATACCTATGCTTCGGCGGACGCCAGCCTAGGTAGAAGAGTCCTGCAGGCGGCAGTTGCCTCCCCGTAGGGGAGGGCCGTCTTTGCAGCTCTAACATGAGGTATTTCTTTACCCACCCAGGGACTGCTTTTGGACGTCCCAATCGTCTGGGTCTCCCAATGGAGCGCCGAAGAAGAAGGGAATTTTGTTACTTACCGTAAATTCCTTTTCTTCTAGCTCCTATTGGGAGACCCAGCACCCGCCCTGTTGTCCTTCGGGATTTTTGGTTTTTTCGGGTACACATGTTGTTCATGTTGAACGGTTTTCAGTTCTCCGATGTTACTCGGAGTGAATTTGTTTAAACCAGTTATTGGCTTTCCTCCTTCTTGCTTTAGCACTAAAACTGAGCATCCCGTGTTCCCACGGGGGGTGTATAGCCAGAAGGGGAGGGGCCTTACACTTTTTAGTGTAATGCTTTGTGTGGCCTCCGGAGGCAGTAGCTATACACCCAATCGTCTGGGTCTCCCAATAGGAGCTAGAAGAAAAGGAATTTACGGTAAGTAACAAAATTCCCTTCTTCTCTGTGTGTAATGACTCTATATAATATATAGGAATAGATCCCTCTGTGTGTAATGACTCTATATATGTTTCCCTTTTTATATTGTATTACTGAAATGAATTAATTATAGATGATATTCTAATTTATTGAGGTTTACATGTAGATGTCCAAAGCTGGTGGAGACTTCCGCAAAAGACTTGCAGCAGTAATTGCAGCAAAAGGTGATCGCTGAAAACAAATGCACTCTACAATTGTCAGATTTATATATTTTTTTAATATTTCGAAAACCGTATATCATTTCCTTACTACTTAGTGTTGGTAGATCACAGGACATCCCCAAAAAATATATTTGCTTGTGGGTGTAATGTGAACAAATGAGGCAAAATTCATGAGGTATAAATAGTTTTTCAAGACGATGTACATATATTGCACTGTTTCTTTATTTTCATGTGTAGAATTTTAATTTGTAAAAAAAATTAAAAAAAATACATTTTTGATATCCATGTACTTATAAAAATCCATACAATTAAGCTATTGGGTGAGTATTGGCAGATACCGTTTTAGAACTGCATTTTGAAGTATTATTGTTCTAAAAAAAATAACATTAACAAAAAGTATAAAGGTATGGCCGAAAGTGTTGGTAAACGTATTATTCTTATTTATTATTATAGCAACATTTATTCTACTTCTAAAAGAGCAGAGAGGACCCTTGAAATTATTCCAGAAAATGAAGTATTTCTCCAAGAAAATCATTGCAATTACACAGGTTTTGTCATACCCATTTATTTCCTTTGTGTCTATTGGAACAACATAAAGAAAAACATAGGAAAAAAATGCAGCCCCCAAAATGGGCCAGGCAACATTGTTGGCAGCTTCCTAAAATTGTGGGGAAACAACTTTGATTCAAGCATGTGATGCTCGTTCACACTCACATGTGGCAAGTAACTGGTGTGGGCAATATGAAAATCACACCTGAAAACAGATAAAAACAGGAGAAGTTGACTCAATCTTTGCATTATGTGTCTGTGTGTGCCACACTAAGCATGGAGGACAGAAAGAGGAGAAGAGGACTTGAGGACCAACACTGTTGAAAAATACTAACAATCTCAAGATTACAAGTCCATCTCCAGCAATCTTGATGTTCCTTTGTCCACAGTGTGCAGCATGATCAGGAATTTTATAACCCATGTCACTGTAGCTAATCTCCCTGGATGTCGGACAGCAGAGAAAAATTGATGGAAGGTTGCAACACAGAATAGTCCAGATGGTGGATAAGCCCCAATCAAATTCCAAAGAAATTGAAGCTCAAGGGGTATCAGTGTCAGCGCCAACTATTCTTCCACATATGAATGAAATGAAATGCTATGGAGAAGACTCATGAGGACCTCCTGAAATGCATCATGAAATCTGAAGGTTATCAAAGGATTTTGGGTAGCAATGTTGTACCCAGTGTCAAAAAGCTGGGTTTGTGTCCTAGGTCATGGGTCTTCCAGCATGACAATGACCCCAAACAAACTTCAAAAAGCCCCCAGAGATGGATGGAAACAAACCACTGGAGACTTCTGAAGCAGCAGCAATTAGTCAGGATCTAAATCCCATTGACACCTGTGGAGACATTTTAAAATTGCCGTTGTGAGAAGAGAAGACGCCTTCAAATATGAGAGACCTGGAGCAGATTATAAAGAAGAGTCCGAAATTCCAGGTGAGAGGAGTAAGAAGCTTGTGGATGGTTATAGGAAGCGATTGATTGCAGTTATTTATTCCAAAGGGTAAAGGGTGTGCAACCAAATATTAAGTTGAAGGTGACAACAATTTTCTCCGGTCCATTTTTAGAGTTTTGTGTGAAATTATGTCCAATTTGCCTTTTTTTCCTTTTGTTTTTTGTTTTTGTTCCAATGTTGGAAAAGTGACAGCTTTTGAAGCAGAGCTGGAACAGCGACAACTGATGAAGCAGACCTGGAACAACGACGACTGATGTAGCAGAGCTGGAACAGCGACAGCTGATTTAGCAGTGCATCAGCAATGAGCTTTTCAGATCAGTGTTGGTCTTACTCCCCAGTGACCAGTTGACCCCCTGCCTATCAGAGATTACTCTTAACAAAGTATTCATTAAACCATAAGTAACATGGATGGAAAAATGAAGTACAAAGTCTGCCATGTGTTATCTGTAACGGTTCCGCCTCCCCGTACACATGGCTAGGGGGCGGAGCCTTCTCCCGGGCCTCACTTCGGAGCTTGGATGCTTTAAAAACTGATGCTTTAAAATCTGCAGTGAACCAGCACTGGCTATAAGCTTAAAGGGAACCTGTCATCAGAAATTTTGCTTTAAACCTAAATGTTTCCCCCTCTGCAGCTCGTGGGCTGCATTCTAGCAAGGTTCCTGTTGGTTTTTTGCTCACTTTTAGACCAAATATAATACTTTATAAAGGTGTACCTTTAGGGATGCAAATTTTCTAAATCGTCCATGGGGGCGGGCTCTCTGGTGTCCGTTATGTCCATCCTGCCGATTTACGACGTCCCCCAACGAGATTATGGGCGGCTCTGTGATTATCATTGCAAGTGCCCACCCATAATCTAGTGCACGCGCTTTCCTCTCTGCCTCCAGCGTTCTGCGCAAGCACTGGCCGTAACCGGTGGTGTCCTGCTCCGATCCTCCCATCTATTTCCTGCTACAGGGAAAGATGGGAAAGAGGGGACGTGCGGTCATCTGGCCAGCGCTTGCGCAGAACGCTGGAGGCAGAGGGGAAAGCGCGGGCACTTGCGATGACAACACAGCGCTGCCCATTCTCGTGCCTGCGCAAACATCACCAGCGGTCACACTGTGCACGCAGTGCACAGTCCCGCTACAGTGGCACTGCGCATGCGCCGGACCACGGGCTCACTGGGCGGCATCCTGGAAGTATGAAATGCTGCGTTGGGGGACGGCGTAAATCGGCAGGAGGGACATAACGGACAGCAGAGAGCCCGCCCCCATGGACGATTTAGAAAATTTGCATCCCAAAAGGTACACCTTTATAAAGTATTATATTTGGTCTAAAAGGGAGCAAAACACCAACAGGAACCTTGCTAGAATGCAGCCCAGGAGCTGCAGAAGGGGAAACATTTAGGTTTAAAGCAAAATTTCTGATGACAGGTTCCCTTTAATGCTGCTTTGCCTGTGATTGCTGGTCCTGTAAGTGTTATCCTGATCCGCCTGTGCCCCCGTGTCCTGTCTGTGTTCCGTCCCCTAGTCGTCCCCCCACTCCTCTGTCCCTTCCCCTACCTCCCCACTTGTTTGCTTTCTCTGGTACTGTCCTCTTCCTGACCTCGACTCCGCTTCTGCTCTTTCCTCCGGTCCTCCTTCTGCCCGTACTGTGCTTGACCCGGCCTGCCTGACCATTCCTTGCACGCCCCGCAGCTCTGCAACCCAGCTGTGCTGTGAGGCAGTGTACAAGCACACATTGTGTATCTACTCCCTGGTTTTTGTTGCACCGTGTAGTGGCTTCTGCTGCAGAGCTCCAGCTCCCCCTGGTGGCAGCTTGCCATCATCCACTTTCTATGGATCCACAAAACGGATGAGGACAGGATCTACTCGGATTCTCACATACTGGAGACACAGATCTGTTGTTTGAATCTGTAAAACTCTATGGCTTCATGTTTCATCTGAGAAAAAGACGGACAGAACACTGACGTGTCACGGAGATGTGTGAATGCAGCCTCGGATGGACAGTGTATTATAGCACAAGTATCTCCAGCGTCTCCTCCTGAACAGGCTATGATTATTGACTGAGGTTTCGGCAGCTTTTTGGCCCTCCTGGTGTTGACTCTGGCGGGTAGTTGATGGCTGACAACATTTGGCCCAATTCTAGTGAGAGAAAATACTCAAATTAAAAGATATTTCATACAATCTGTCTAGTGATGATCCCTATAGTGCGGCAGCGTCATGAAATATTGAGATTGTGAAATAAGTACATGATAAATATCACTAATAAAACACATATGTGTCGCCCGGTCCAGGTTGTCAAACAGAAACTTGGACCCTCCAGTCTCATAGAGCGAAGCTGCGATCGTGGGAACCATCCCACCCCACGATAAATGCTAATCTACTGGGGACTTGGGGAGACGACCGAAGCAAATGTCCTTCATGTGCCAAATGTATTTCATCACTGAAATGAAGGATGTTACCTAATTCACAGAATGAGATGTAGCAGAGCTGTCTGAGGATGTTGAAAGTTGCTCCCTTGGAAGGCAAACAAAAAATTGCTTAAAGGGGTTGTCCACTACTAGGACAACCCCTTCTGATTCCACATTTCCTTCAGGTAATGTAATAAAGACTATACTCGCCTCCCATACCGGCGCCCTTCCAGCGGTGCCTGGGATTGTGGTGCTGGGGCTCACATGGGGTTATGACGTCACACAAGCCCAGCGTCCAATCAGCTCTGGTTTACTTCTCCCCGCCTTCGGATCAAATGAACAATCAACAGGAAGTGAGTTCAACCACAGCACTCACTTCCTGTTACTCGTTTGGCACAAAGGATGGGTGTCACGTGACGTACGGAGAAGTACCAAGCGAGCAGCAAAAGGGAAGGGAAACTCTGTGTCTAATTAAGGGGAAATGGTGACCCCCTGACCAAACCTACTGCTGGTCCCTGGGGTCCCTCACCACCCTAGATAGGTTCCACACCTATGCGCCGAGCTGGATACCTGACCCTAGTTATCCCTAGTGCTGGGCCCTAAATAGGGAATTGGTGAGATGAGCTCTTCTTCAACCCCACTAAATGCTAAAGGAGGACACACTGGGGGAAAATGCATGAACTACTTATCAACAGGTGACACAGACAGGAGTTCAGCAAAGCGTCAGCAATGATACTGTAACGTCCGGGTGGTGGAACCTCTGGGCCGTACACCGGTTTCTCTTGAGGAGGCAGCCAGGCAGGTCACCCCGCCAGAGGGTCTGGGTGCACGGTAGCCGAAGCACTGGTGGTAGTCAGACAGTCCGTAGGGGAGCAGGAAAGGTGGATGGAGTTCTGGACGGTGGTCCGGGTGACGAGGCTCAGAGTCCGAGGCCAGGTGGTAAGGTCAGGCGGGATCCGAGACTTGCTGAGCGATGGAACGGGTCACCAAGCGGAGCCAGGGACTGGAGACTGGCGGAGCTGCAGAGGTGGTGGCACATCCGCCGAAGTCACCGTCAGGGTACGGGAATGAGCGTGGTTCGGAGCGGCTGGCGTGGCAAGACAGGCTCTACAAGACAGGACAGGGTTAATGCAGGCAAGGTACAAGACAAAGCAATAGGGGACCTGAACACTAGCTTACTAAACACGTAGAACAGGCCCCGCCCACCAGGAAAGTGATTCTTAATATACCCTGTACCTGTCTATGTAATTTCCTGTTTCTCGGTGCTGGCCCTTTAAGAGCGGGTCAATGACCGCGCGCGCGCCCTAATGCGCATGCGCGAGGCCCGGGTGCCAGAAGCCAGAGGAGGGAGCGGTGAGGAGGAAGCAGGAGAGCCGGGCTGAGGCAGAGATGCCGACGGGCGCCGGGAGCGGGGACCGGGCTGCCTGGGGACCGCAGGCGATGGGACAGGAAGGCTATGGAGCGGGGGACCGGGAAGCCTGGCACGGGAGCGGGTAAGCAAGGCAGAGGGACCGGGGAGCCTAGCAGGGGAGCCGGAGAGCGTGACAGATACTACAGATGAGAGCAAGCCTCCTGCTTGCAACCAGAGGTAGAATGAACTGAATAATATCACCAGCACCAGTCCAGGGAAGCAGGGAATATTTAAGCATCAAGAGAATACTAATGATCTGGATGGAAGGCGAGCTGCTGTTGGGTCCCAAATGGGGAGAGATGAAAACCCATCAGCAAAGCTACCTATACCAATGGATACTGACAGCAGGAACAATGGAAAGTCAGAGAGCGTTTTGCGCAGCCAAATGCCTTGACCTTCTATTGGCAGAAACCACATGACCGTCTGTCACCTGTGATTCACCTGTGACAATGGGAGGAGGAAGCCGGCGCTGTTTGGATGCAGGTATCGTGTGCCGTCACAACCCCACGTGAGCCCTGGAATCGAGAGCCTGGACACCAATGGAACGGTGCCGGTACGGGAGGGGAGTGTAGGCTTTATTATTTTGCCTGGTGGACACATATGGAATCAGAAGTGGATGTCCTAGTTGTGGATGACCCCTTTAAAGCAGTTGATCCGTAAAGATCTTATATATCTTCTATACACAGGATCTTTTGCATTGGGACTGAAATTCCACATCACTTTTATGTTTTTTGCCAGACTGTCAAAATTTCTGGATTATTGGATGTCTCCAAAAACTAATTTTGCTGTTCGCAGTTTTGATAAATTTGGTTTGGGAAGATGATTGATACTCCGATAATGTGAACAGGAAATTGCTGTGATCGTTTTTTTTGGGATAATATTTGGGATTTGCTGCCTAATCCGATATATTGATCTCCAGAGAGACTTAAGTGTGTTTTGAAATCCTGATTTATACGAAGCCTTCAGAATTTCATTGAGTCCTCCACCTCGCCAAAATTCTTTATAGGAACCTTGGGACACATTCTCATACTTTACCGGCATCACACAACCTCTAATTTTTCTATCAACCTGGTCTGGTCGTATGAAGGGCTTGTTTTTGGCCGGACGAGTTGTAGTTTTGAAGAACACCGTTTAGATTTCCATATAATGTACTGAAAAATAGGAAAGGATAATTTCAAATGCTGTCAATTGTTTAAAATTCCGTCGATGAATTTTAGTTTTTGTTTCTGCAACATTTATTGATTGTGTGGTAATAGTGACCGGGCAGAGTGATTCTCTAGCTCGGTAGGATTATGGCGATACTGTCCCGTCCCAGAAGAGGTCGGACTGCCTGGATCCGGACGTCGCTACTCGTGGCTCTAGGGTCTCCGGACCCAAGGGCTCGGGGTCACTCCAGTACGTGATGGGGGGTTATTTACAGGGGATTTAGGTAGTTTGTGACACCACCCGTGGTGTGCGGTAATAGGGAGTACCGCCGCTGCCATTGGGAGTACTCGGGGTGTTGGAGTGGGGCAGCCAGCTGACGTTACCCTCCAAGGGTAGGGAAAGGCCCCGGGTCTCTGGATAGTTGTTTGGGGTGCAGGGGGAGCGCAGGCTCGCTGGTTGCAGGGGTTAATCAGGTACTCACTCAGAAGAAAGCAGACGCTGACAACGTAGTAAACCAAGTCTCTGGGTGCCAATGTCCTTTTGGGGAGCTCGTCCGGGTCCCGTCCCCTGCAGCGCTGCCTGGTGGTCCGTGGCCTGCCTCCGGGCACAGTTATTTTTGAGTGTCTAGGTGGCCCGTCAGCTTGGAGTTTTCCGGACACGGCTCCCTACTAGGTGTAGCAGAGGAGCTTGCTCTCAGGAGCTCATACTTGGAATTTCAGTAGGCTGCTTTGCTTGGAAAGCCCTATCCCCCTCGTTGCGCTAGTGCCCCCGATTGCTGAGGTTCGTGGGAACAGTCCATAGAGTTCCTGTCCTCCGCAGGTTAATTGCCGGGTTGCCTGAAGCTTCTCCCCGACCTAGGGTCCATGTGCCCCAACGTGCCTTCGGTCCCAGCCCAGCTATTGAACTGCGGCTGCTGGCTATCCTCCAAGACTAGCCAAGCACCTAGTCCCAATCTCCTGCGACCGGGTCTCCGACTCCTCCGGGTCCAGCCTACCGTCTGCGACCTAGTCTTCTCCCCTGGGAGCTCCAACCCCCAGCTTCCTCAGAGCTCCTCACTGCTCGAGGGCTACTACTCCACTCCCTTGTCACCTCCCACTTCCCTGCCTGACCCCTAAGTGGGCGGCCCTATTCCAGCTACGCAGCCCACTGGTGTGCCTGACAGGGTGTGGTGCGAGGTGTCACTAGGATTTGTGTATGCTGATGGAGGCAGTACTGCAAGATGGGGACCCAGAACCATGGGGGGTTGAGTCCTGCACTAAGAGTAAAGAGCGTGCAGTACCATGTGATGACCTGACTAGTCCAGGGGCGTCACAATACCATAATATAGTTTTTTTTTTTTGTTTTAAGTGGTGAAAAATCTTTGGTTCATATCTTCATTTATGAAACCCATAGGTCTCCATTGATCTAAACTTTCAGGCCAGAATTCTTATGTAAAAAGATATAAAAAGTTGCAGCATTTTTGCGGAATGTGTGACTGCAAAATCTTTTAGAGTTTTCACGCCATTTTCTGACAACTCTGGCCTAGTGGGTAAAGCTGAGGTGTGGCAACCTCCACTATTGAAAATCCTTTACACCACATCTTATTCCAGTGTCCGATCACCATCTCTCATTCAGACTGGCATGGCACCTGATACACCTCACAGCTCTGGGTTTGCCATGATGACATCCAGTTTGGATACTACTCTCTCTCCTGTCTTGATGGATTCTTACAATGTATCAGTGCAGGTTCGGCTCACAGAGGGTTACACGCATGAGACAAAGGCCCCCGGCTGCCAAGGCAAATCCATTGCGTCTCGAGGTGGAGGTTATACCCCTCCACTGCATAACTTAATTGCAGCTGAGGCACCTAAAGGGGTTGTCTGACATTGAAATAAAAATTTGTTAATGGAGGCCTACTCATGTTCCAACACAGGCCACTCCGCAGGTCTGGATCGGCAATGGAAGCAGTGTGCGTTCCGTTTGGAAGTAACAGGACCACTACAGCCAGTGATTGGCTGCAGTGGTCAGGTAACTAGAAGATGGCTGCAGTGGTCAAGTAAGTAAAATTGCTCATCATGAAATAAATATCCAATGAAGCGCTGTTCTAGTGACTGGACACAGCTGTCCTGCTGCTTCCAAATGCAGCAGACATAACTTTTCGAGCAGGCACAGCTTAAATAGGCTAAATCAGACAAACTCGGTGCAAGCAGCACCTTGGCCTTCACACTAACCCCTATGCAGAAATATAGACTCACAACAGGACCCACTGGGTTGAGCTCACAGAGTAGCTTCTGGCTGGAAAAGTGAGCTTGATGCAAGAGTGGTTGATAAATAGAGAGACAAGAACAGGGATAAATGTACAAGACGTAGCAGAGTGAAAAGAACAGTCTGGGACTGAATGTCAACATCTTGAGTTGGGGATTTGGTTAAGATTAATCATTTATTTATTGTACTCACTTATTTAGCACCATAAATTCCACAGCACTTTACAGACGTCATGATCACTGTCCCCATTGGGGCTCACAATCTACAGTTAGGTCCAGAAATATTTGGACAGTGACACAAGTTTTGTTATTTTAGCTGTTTACAAAAACATGTTCAGAAATACAATTATATATATAATATGGGCTGAAAGTGCACACTCCCAGCTGCAATATGAGAGTTTTCACATCCAAATCGGAGAAAGGGTTTAGGAATCATAGCTCTGTAATGCATAGCCTCCTCTTTTTCAAGGGACCAAAAGTAATTGGACAAGGGACTCTAAGGGCTGCAATTAACTCTGAAGGCGTCTCCCTCGTTAACCTGTAATCAATGAAGTAGTTAAAAGGTCTGGGGTTGATTACAGGTGTGTGGTTTTGCATTTGGAAGCTGTTGCTGTGACCAGACAATATGCGGTCTAAGGAACTCTCAATTGAGGTGAAGCAGAACATCCTGAGGCTGAAAAAAAAGAAAAAATCCTTCAGAGAGATAGCAGACATGCTTGGAGTAGCAAAATCAACAGTCGGGTAAATTCTGAGAAAAAAGGAATTGACTGGTGAGCTTGGGAACTCAAAAAGGTCTGGGCGTCCACGGATGACAACAGTGGTGGATGATCGCCGCATACTTTCTTTGGTGAAGAAGAACCCGTTCACAACATCAACTGAAGTCCAGAACACTCTCAGTGAAGTAGGTGTATCTGTCTCTAAGTCAACAGTAAAGAGAAGACTCCATGAAAGTAAATACAAAGGGTTCACATCTAGATGCAAACCATTCATCAATTCCAAAAATAGACAGGCCAGAGTTAAATTTGCTGAAAAACACCTCATGAAGCCAGCTCAGTTCTGGAAAAGTATTCTATGGACAGATGAGACAAAGATCAACCTGTACCAGAATGATGGGAAGAAAAAAGTTTGGAGAAGAAAGGGAACGGCACATGATCCAAGGCACACCACATCCTCTGTAAAACATGGTGGAGGCAACGTGATGGCATGGACATGCATGGCTTTAAATGGCACTGGGTCACTTGCGTTTATTGATGACAGAACAGCAGACAAGAGTAGCCGGATGAATTCTGAAGTGTACCGGGATATACTTTCAGCCCAGATTCAGCCAAATGCCGCAAAGTTGATCGGACGGCGCTTCATAGTACAGATAGACAATGACCCCAAGCATACAGCCAAAGCTACCCAGGAGTTCATAAGTGCAAAAAAGTGGAACATTCTGCAATGGCCAAGTCAATCACCAGATCTTAACCCAATTGAGCATGCATTTCACTTGCTCAAATCCAGACTTAAGACGGAAAGACCCACAAACAAGCAAGACCTGAAGGCTGCGGCTGTAAAGGCCTGGCAAAGCATTAAGAAGGAGGAAACCCAGCGTTTGGTGATGTCCATGGGTTCCAGACTTAAGGCAGTGATTGCCTCCAAAGGATTCGCAACAAAATATTGAAGATAACATTTTTTTTTTTGGGGTTTGGTTTATTTGTCCAATTACTTTTGACCTCCTAAAATGTGGAGTGTTTGTAAAGAAATGTGTACAATTCCTACAATTTTCTATCAGATATTTTTGTTCAAACCTTCAAATTAAACGTTACAATCTGCACTTGAATTCTGTTGTAGAGGTTTCATTTCAAATCCAATGTGGTGGCATGCAGAGCCCAACTCGCGAAAATTGTGTCACTGTCCAAATATTTCTGGACCTAACTGTATATTCCCTACCACTATGTCTTTGGGTGTAATGGTAAACCAGACAATCCGGAGAAACCCAGTCAAATGCCGGGAGAACATACAAACTGTTTGCAGATGTTGTGTTCGGTGGCCCAGAACTTCAGCACTACAAGGCTACTGCGCTAACCACTGAGCCACAAAGATTAACGGTGTCCTTAATCCTGAGAAATACAGGTAGATACTTATCCATCCAACAGAGAGGGATCAGATTGTTTCCAAATTTATTCTGCAGCAGAATAACCAGCCCAAACATCCAGCCAATGTCATAAAGAAGAACAAAGAGTCCTGGAGGTGATGATCCGGCTCCCACAGAGCCCCGATCTTGGGAGGAGACACAGATTTGATATTAGAAAAAAAAATTTGACAGTGAGGATGATTAATGACTGGAATAGGCTACCACAAGAGCTAGGGAGTTATCCTTCAATGGAAGCCCTTCAAAAAGAGACTGGACAGACAACTGTGTGGGATGATGTAGTGAATCCTGCTTGGTGTTGGTGGTTGTACCAGATGACCCTGGAGGTCCCTTCCAGCCCTGACATTCTATGATCTCACATCTTCCAGTCTGTCTGGAATCACATGAAGGATCCACACAAGCCTCAAACAGAAGATCTGGGGTCAGTTCTCCAAGATGTTTGGAACAACCTCCTGCTGAGTTCCTTCAAAAACTATGTGCAAGTACCAAGTGAATCTAGAAGAACTGATGAAGGCGCAGGTCGACCAGCAAAAATGGTGAGAGTTATATTTCTATTTTTGTTCATTCACTATTCATATTGTTAATTGATAAAATTAAACCATTACCATTTTTATTTCTTTATTAATCATTCCTACTTTGCAGCATTGTTCCACACCTTGTCACGGGGCATGAAATGACAGCACAATGACTGCTAAGCTGGCCCTCAGACTCGAGACCCTGTGCAGTCCTTTATCTCAGAGGTAGGCTTAATGGTAGCTAGGTCTGAGCCCCCAGCATGACCCTGACTCATGTCCGAACTCTGATCTTACTCCCCTTCGGGCGGGCCAGAAACACAGTAACAAAAGCCTACAGAACGAATACGGACAAGGGAGAACGAAAACTCATACACACTGCACTCAAAGAAGAGACTATACCTGTACAGGGGAATAAAGAAAAAGGAGGGAAGTAAACACACAAAAGGGAAAATTCCACACCAATCAAAATCGCAAACTACCAGTCACCAAGAGCAGGATCACCACTAAGACCGGAATCGCTGGAGCTATGTTGAAGCTATAACCGGCGCTGAGTATCAAGGTGCAGAATCTTATATAGGAAAGAGACGGCTATGATTGTTAATAGCAACCTGAACTCCTAGCAGACTTCCCCAGGAATTAACTCCTGCAGGACTGAGAAACAGAGCACATGAAACAGCCGATGCCCAGCTCTGCCTGAACAACTAGGAGACATCAGGTTGCCTGTTAGGCTCTGCAGTGTGAACAGAGTCTGATGCCGCCATGATACCTAATACGTCTGGAACCGAGAATCGCATGACACACCTGCCTAAAACGTTTGCAAAGTACTTCATTTAGGAGATCTAAAATATTAATATAGGGAACAAGGTATGATGACCCCATGTTGAATATCACCTTGTGAATGCTGCGGCTTGTCCACTCTGCCCTTATACTACAGTAACTACTTGTTACGAGCATATCCGAGGCGAAGAGTCAATCTTTTGTCTGTTGCGCACCGTTTTAGCAGCCAGATGTGTCACATTATGTGCAGAAGGCTGGAACCAGTCTACACAAGGAGATTTTCTGGTGATACATTAGTCTATGACCCATTCCGAGGCTGTTGGATGTTTCATGTTTGCAGTAATTGGAGTTTCCTGGCCGTAGTATAAATATAAGCGCAGCTTCCATGTCCTGCAGTGTCTCCATCCTACACAGCTGGGACACACACCAACATGTGGACCTTATAATAACTTTTTTTTGCCCTGAATGTGAACACCAGCACACTTGTATGTAATTATATTTATTCCCAAAGAGATTAAATAAATAAGTACAAACAAAAAAGTTGATAAACGTTTTCATGCACTCTTCATTTTAAAAGGAATGTCTTGTTATAAAATGATCTGTTAAATCAGGCTTTATGTTAAAGGGAAACCGTCAGCAAATTTTGCTACTTAATCGAAGAGCAGCATGATGTAGGCAAGGAGATCCTGAATCCAACGATGTATCACTTAGATTACTGGGTGCAGCCGTTCTCACAATTGCATTTTTAGCTTGTCATGTTGCAGAGCTGAGAGATCTGTCCTCTCCCACATCAGTCTCTCTATTGAGATTGTACATTGACTGTGAGGAGTTAATCATGGCAGGAAGGAGCCACCAAGCCACCAGAATGATAAGGGTCCAGCTGCTAAAACAAACATAGCAAGTAAACAAAAGACCTGACAGTGACAACACAGGCATCCCTGAACTTCTGTCTTAACCCTTACAGTATGATGTCTTTGGCTTATATAGAAAAAACCTGATGACAAATTCCCTTTAAGTGTAGTTTTTTTTTTTCAATAGTACCTATCACCCAGTCTGAGATTTTCCGCATAGTTATGAGCATGGTGTGACTGAAAGAGAACCTGCAGGTGCAATACGCACCCAGAACCACAAGCAGTTCTGGGTACATATTTCTAATCCCTGCCTAACCGTCCTTGTATCTAGTAGCATAAGAGATCTTTAGAAAAAGTATTTCTAAAGATCCTTTATGATATGCTAATGCGCGCAGGGACTAGTCGCAAGGGTGTTGTTTCCCCGACTGGTCCGCTCTCTTAGCATGTTAGCAGAGCCACAGGCTATTTAATGCCCAGCGTCATCGGTGGTGACGCGCGTACATGTGTCCATTGTCACCGCCTAAGATGCTGGGTTTAGGCTCTGTGTATGATCAGAAGTCCCGGCACTTCCGGTCATGTGCACTATGAAGCTGGGTGTACGCGTCCCAGCTTCAGAGAGGTTTAGTGTGCATGATGTAATTGCCGGTGACTTCTGATCATGCGCACTGACCCTAAACCCGGCGTCATCGGCCCTTACAATGGACACAGGTACGTGCATCACCGTTCATGATGCTAGGCATTGAATAGCATGTTAGCATACCCCTGTGGGGGTGCTAACATGCTAACAGGGTGGACTAGTCAGGGGGAAATAACGCCCTTGCAACTAGTCCCTGGCCTCATTAGCATATCATAAAGGATCTGTAAAAATACTTTTTCTAAAGATCTCTTTAGCTATGCTACTAAATACAGGGACAGTTAGGCAGGGATTAGTAATATACACCCAGAACTGCTCATGGTTCTGGGTGCATATTGGACCTGACAGGTTCCCTTTAACTTGCCAAAAAGCTGTAACTTTTTTTTACCAAGTAAAAATTCCCCCGTTTTCCTGAATCTGGCTGTGTGTGTGATCGCAACTTACACAGTGCAGCAGAGCTGAGCTTTGTCTCATTACAAACACAACATGTACAGCTCTCATCTCAAAGACCCTGGCCCCTATAAGAGTCAATTAGGACCCAAACTTTGGTGCTGTAATAAAAAGCAAAATGGGGGTAAGAGCTGGACAATTGCCCTGCAAACAAATGTGAATAGTTAAAAAATTAATAAAAAATGACTTGGGGTCCCATCTATTTGTGATAACCATTGTAGGTAAAGCCAACAGCTGTGAGCTTCTACTTTTAGGCTGGGAAGGGCCAAATAGCCATGGGCCTTCCCAACCTGATAATATCAGCCCCCAGCTGTCTACTTTAACTTGGCTGATTTGCAACTAACACAGTGCAGCAGAGCTGAACTTTGTCTCATTACAAACACAACATGTGCTGCTCTCGTCTCAAAGTGCAGTCAGCGCAGCTGAGGAGCTCTGCCTGATTACAAGTAACACTTTGTAAGCTTCCATCTCACAGGCAGAAAGCAGAGAGGATGGAAGCACAGCTGAGCTGACAGTACTATGGATGGAGAGCTGCAGCACAAAAGATCATTTCACCCATGAACGGACATTTTGTTCATTCATCTTTTGAATGAATCAAGGCCATCATTTTTGTTTCACGCTTTTTCTTACCTGGATTTTTCTGCCAGAAAAATCCACATTAAAGATCTCCCTGTGCACAAAATGTAGAATATGCACTTTTTCCACTGCAAAGTCTGTAGCAATATTTACTACAGTTTTTACATTGTGGTAATTGCACGGAGTGTCGGCCACTGGGGAACATACCCTGATAAAACAATGGATGCCACGTCGTTAAGCTGTTTACTCCCAATATCTGCTGATCTCAGTAGCTCCCCGCAGTGAGATCTCCATGATTAATTAGATTCTGGAGAATGATCCCAAATAAGAGAAACCCTTTATATGCAGGTGAGGGCCGCACCGAGGCTGTGCTGCTGTTCAGTGATGCCTTGTGCTTCTGTATTCTCCATCCACTGCTTCTCTTTAGTGATAGGATTGCGTCTAGACAGTGGTAAAAACAGGAAATGTATATGATTATACTAGAAGCTACCACTGCGAACCAGAGCCAAAGAGCCGGACTAAATTTACAGCTGTGCAAATTAAGACCACGTTCCTTCGCCAACTTTTGCTTACAGTCACTGCACAAACATAATGAGAAAAAAAGAATACTAGTAGCTCTGCAACTAGAGATGAGAGGACCCATGGAAGTTCGAGTTTGCTGGATTCGGCTGGACTTTAGTTAAAAGTTCGTACTTAACTCCAGACTCTGAACCCTATAAGAGTCAATTGGGACCCAAACTTTGGTGCTGTAAAAGGAAGCAAAATGGGGGTAAGAGCTGGACAATTGCCCTGCAAACAAATGTGAATAGGGAATAAATAAATAAAAAATGACTTGGAGGACCCCTATTTTTTGATAACCATTGTAGGTAAAGCCAACAACAGCTGTGGGCTGCTATTTTTAGGCTGGGAAGGCCCAAATAACCATGGGCCTTCCCAACCTGATAATATCAGCCCCATCTGTCTGCTTTATTTTGACTGGTTATCAAATATAGAGGGAATTCAATGCCATTTTTTTTTAAATTATTTAAATCATTTTTAAAAATGACGTGGGGTCCCCTCTAGTTGTGATAACCAGCCAAGGTAAAGCAGACATTCTGGAAAGGCTGGAAAGGCCCATGGATATTTGGCCCTTCCCAGCCTAAAAATAGCAGCCCGCAGCTGCCACAGAAGTGGCGCTTCCATTAGATGCACCCATTGTGGCGCTTTGCCCTGCTCTTACCGATTATCCTGATGCTGTGGCAATCAAGGTACTACATTTGGGGTTGATGTCAGCTCTGAATTGACAGCTGGCATCAAGCCCAGGAGTTAGTAATGGAGATGCGTCTGTCAGATACTCCCATTATTAACACGGCAAGTGTGCAGTTAAAACACACACTCGAAAAATATAGTATATTTCAATAAATCTCCCCCGACACTCCTTCGTTCACCAATTGATTAATTCAAAAGAAATTCTTGAAGTTCTGACGAAATCCAATGGTCTAATGTCCCACGATTGCCCATAGGACCCTATGGAGCTTTGTTTTGATAACGAGGCTCCATAGGTCACTTGCAGTCAGCGGCAGGTACATGAGAAATTCCGGGTCTGACACTGACCAAGAGTGACCTATGGAGCATTGTTCTGAGAACAAAGCTCCATAGGATTCGATGGGTGTTGTGGAACATTACACCATTAGATTACTTTACTTTTCACCCAGGCACAGTGAATAGTCAGTATTTTTCTATGAAGGGAGATGAGCTCTAGGAACAGGCACATACAGTATGTACAGAGGTGCTACTGTGCCAACAAATAATAACCAAGATTGTCCTGCAGATCAGTGGGTGTGCCAAACAAGGTCCATGCACAGGGCTTTAATGTTGACTAGGATACTTGACACTGGTAATCCAGTGGTTACTCCCGTCTTTAAATAACAGGATTTATTCAGCTGCTGGAGATCTATTGGCTTAGGAAGGACCGCCCCCGAAGAGCAGGAGATAGTAATACAACTACATTACCTGTAAACACTACAGTTCTTCAATGTACATCAGGAACTGATGGCACATTTAATATTACTGCTCTTCTTATACAATCCTAGAAATTCTGTTAATATGACATGTACATTTTTATGAAAAAGACCTCCTTACACTGAATTTCTCATAGCTAACCTGACTGATAGGTGCTTAGTGTCCCAAGAAGCCCTCACTTCATTCTTACAGCACATTAAGAAGGATTTTTGGTAAAGGTAATGAATGCTGGATAATAGCAGGGCATAGAACAATGTGTTGTGTGGGTATGGTCACGACTGATAGTGAATTAGACAGTATTAGTTCTAAATGAGTCACAGCAGAGACCCCAGGATGAATTATGAGGTGTCTTGGTCTCTACTCCTGCTTTTTCTTCTGTCAGAAGCGTAAAAGAAATGTGGGGGTTTTAGTTCAGGACAGGCAAACCATTGGACGACAGCAGGAGCTGGGAAGTTAGGGAAAGGACGTTCCAGAACCTATAGTGCTGGCAGAGTGCAGGTGAATATGAACTGACCACTTAAAAGAAGTGAATGTCAAGTTACATAGTATGGAAATCATGACAGTTCCTGGACTGGTATGTACACCAAAACCAGGACCATGCTTTTCTACAGGGGTGTTACTTTAATTTAATAGGGCTGAGCTGCAATACCTGTGACGACCTTCACACAAGAGTGGCACCACTTCTGGGAAAAAACTAAAAGTAAGGCCTTTTCTTCCTTATCTCATACAACCCTTGAATGTTTAAAGAAAGCAGAAAATGCCAGGAATGCTTGTAAACATGTCATGTTTTATTGCAGTGTATGAGTTCATACAGTAAAAATTTCACAGGTCACGGCGGGTGAACAGCTTTATGGTCCGTCTCATTATAATACACTCACAGCAGTAAACCAGCAGTCTGCAGTGTAGCCGATGTGTCACACAGAAATACGGGGGGTCGTAGATATAATGAAGCCGTATTTACCGGATGCTTTAAAAGCGAAAAGCGAAATCGGCAAAGATCCAATAAATATATATATACATGTGTGTCTCCAAACTTGACAAATCTTGCGGTGAAATCTGCTTAAAAGTCATTAAAAAACAAAACACACTCCGACAGTAAGGGATAGAAGGCAGCGCCGACATATAGAGGAGGCCCCATAGCAAAAAAGCAATATGGGGCACTCCACGTCATGAAAGCTGACACCTCATATCCCTAATCTCCGGTTGTTTGCACCGAAGGGTTCAGCCCCATAGCAGTCTGTGCTGTCGCCTTCATCTATAATATATATTATATATATATATATATATATATATATATATATATATACCGTATACAAAGCTATATATATATATATATATATATATATATATATATATATCTTTGTAGATATTTCTGAAAAAGAAGAATCCATTATACATGGTGAATAATTACTATAACATAGGAATCGTGGAGCCATCACACCCCAAAAAAGTAACAAAAAAAAAACACTGCGTAAAACAAGTCTGTCTAACATGCAAAGTGGAAAAGTAAAAAGTCATGGTGGAATGAATATATATATATATTATATATATATATATATATATATATATATATATATATTTATATATATATATATATTATATATATATATATACACATATACGGGGTGGTCCAAAAGTAGGTGGACAGTGTAATAGGGTTATGAAACATGGTGTAAAGTGAAACTGACACAGCTGCCCTCAGCAACCAATCAGAATCCACATTTCATTCGTCACAGACTGTTTGGAAAATGAAAGGTGGAATCTGATTGGTCGCTAAGGGCAACTGAGTCAGTTTCACTTTACACCATGTTTGATAACCCTATTACGCATACTGTCCACCTACTTTTGGACCACCCTGTAATATATATATATATATATATATATATATTATATATATATATACACACACACACACATACACACACACACACACACACACTGTATATACACGTTCCTCCCTTATAATAGATTGCACTTCAGATTTCTGTCGTCTACATATCAGCAGGTGAGGACCTCTCTATTGCCCAATTTTTGGGCCCATAAGTAAAGTTGAAGAGACGTTCTAGGCAACAAGTCTACTGAGTAAAATATTTGCAGGCTATCCAAGCCATGTCCTGACCCTTTCATCTATCATTACAGCTGATGAATGGGACTAATCAGGGACTCAAGGTGACAGAGACCTTGGGCACCCAATGGGTCTCCACCATTTACTGTTCTGCTCACGGTTTGGTGGCTTTGCGAGGTGCAGAGGTGGCCTCATGGGTCTCTCAATGTCTACTTCTCTTACAAGTCGTTATAATATTGGTCAGAGGAAGTCTCTTGGGTGGCATGGGGGTCTCCACCAACTTTTTGCGAGATGCAGAGGTGGCCACACGGGTCTCTCAATGTCTACCTCTCTTAGTCGTTATAATATAGGTCAGAGGAAGTCTCTTTGGTGGCATAGGGGTCTCCACCAATTTCTTCTTCCAGCCCTAGCCCTAGCGATGAAGACCATTAATCTGCCACACTCAGGCCCTTCCTTTTCAGCCACACAAATGCAGCCATGCTAGGGATTGAAATGGAAGCACTTTGTGCTTCACGTCTCAAAATTTTAGGGAGTAGAGGAACCTTCCACCATTATGCCTGAGGGGAACAGATACGGTATACAGAGACTGAAAATTTACCTTGTCCTTTTACACATTATTTTTGATTAAAATATCAATCTTTGTACCGCTATGATTATTATTATTATTATTATTATTATTATTATTATCCCAAAACTGTTCAGCCTGGATGATCCACTCCTTTTCTCTGAAATATTGAGCCCAGGACTAATTATTGTCCTTGATTAAAAAAAAAAAAAAAAAGTCTGCTTTCCTCCATGAATAGCCCTATACCTGGCCATACATGTTTCTGGTATTGCAGCTCTCCTGTGGTGCTGGTTGTGGAAGAGAGCAGCCATGGAGAAACCCTTTAATGATAGATCCTGAGGTCAGTGTGTCAACCGAAAAGTAGATCATCCAGGTGGAAATGTTTTGGACATGTACAATATTAATATCCTTAAAGGCAAATGTTGCAACCCTTAGAGTAAAATAACCCATCCTGTCTACAGTCCTTAGGACTGTAACCAAGTTTAGAATAAGACTGCCTAGATGAAGAAGTGAACTTCAATTGAAAATTTCACTTGCAACAAATATATATTATTTTTATCTGGTATGAATGCCGCTGTTCTCCTGAATCCGGAGTTGTTTTTCTTTTGTTCTTGCGCCTTTCTGTTCCTGAGATATGGCTTCCTCTTCCCGGTGTATAAATCTAGGCTCTTTCTTAAGTGGGCGTGGTCCTCAACTCTGCTCTGTGGGCATCCCCGCCCACTGGACTATAGAGACTAAACTTTTATGCAGGGAAGAAGATGTCATATCTCAGGAACGGAGAGGCACAGGAACAAAATAAAAGTAACGCCGGATTCAGGAGAACAGTAGCTTTTACATAGGGTAACCAAATTACATATTTATGGCAAGTGGCAGATCCCCTTTAAGTCACACCATACTTGTGACTATGACCTTGCAGAATACAAAATCTCATATTGAATGGAGAAGGGCTATATTTGGACTCACACAGTGTCGGACATATTATTGGTACAACCTGTATGGTCAAACAGGGCCTAAAAGTTAAGGAGGCCCATTACTACCTCCAAACAAGGAGGAATTGTGCATTTTGAGGAGCTCTTTGGCTGCAAAGAGCCCATATATTGTTCTTGCACAGGGGTCCTTTTCTGTCTGTAATTATATACTGTAGTAATCCCTGGTGTTTTACATCATTGCACTTCCATCATATATCATTGCACCAATAGACAATACACTCATAGGTTGTAGAATATAGACCTTTTGCCCCATCCAACCCCCAACCTTATTGATAGTAGACGCTCCTTGATCATTTTGATCATTTTAACCCTTCACATATGCCAAATATGTACATAAGCCAGCTGTACCATGCTTACAAACAGACAAACACATATAAAAAGTACAAAAGTGCATCTTGTGTGAACATATATGTAAAATTTGTGCAAAAAAAAAAAAAGTGCTGTGTAACTCGCCTTTATGGAAATAAAAAGCTTCCTCTTTCAATAGGTTAAGACACCGAGGAAATATTTATCACTACAACGCTATAAAATAGTCCAAACTAGAACATAGTGTGAGAACGACCACACAAAAGTATAATAGATGGCGTAAAAAAAAAATCTATTTCCTATCTGACAATGTTTATTTGAATCCTGACCATTCCTTAAAGGGGTTTTCCACTTTTTGCGGTGATTATTTTAATGAATTTATCTGAGGCTAAAAATCATTTTTGCAATTGGGATTCATTAAAAATTTTGCACCGTTTCCGTTTTAAAGCTGATTTATGACCACATCAAAGTTGAACAAGCAGGAACATAAAGAGCCTGTACAAGCCAAACGGAGCAAAATTTTTAATGAAACCCAATTACAAAAAATATTTTCAGCCCTAAATACATATATTTAAGTAAAATATATTTTTTTTTCCTAAAGGTGGACAACCCCTCAAAATTCACATTATCACACCTGACCGCTTGCTTCAAGAGATGGGTGACTACTATCGGTTTAGGGAGGAGAAGAGGTAGAAATACATGTAGTGGGTGAGTTCTCGGAGTACAGTAAAGTGGGACATTTGAAGTAGATCCCAATATTCTCATTATAATGGTTCATTCATGGGCCCGACATTCATTCACGTCGCCGGAGGAACTATTATATAAACAGTATCCTCTCAATTTCAACTTCTTGGATCTAAATCCTCCAGTTTTTCGTTATTTTTTCATCTTTTCTTCAGACATGCACTCTCTCGGTGAACGTCGGTATTGCCAGAGGCTACGATCAATGTCTATATATGAAATTTACAATATTTACAGCTTGATCTCGCCCATTCAAGGGTTCAGTTCGTTAAGTTCAGCAAATCAATTCAGAATCGGAACAAGTTGATAAAATCCTGTGGGGACAGAGAAACCAGGCAGCTCTCCGGGTTGTTGGCTGTGCAGGGGTGCTCTGTGCCCTAAAAGGGAAGATATGAGAGTGAGCGGCACAGTAGATGGTAGTACCAAAGCTTTGCCAACAGGTGGCAGTCTCGCTATCACCTTTCTACATTGATAGGGGCACTAGCCTGTCCTACAGTAGCTTATTGGTTCTAGCGGGGTTGTCCTGGACTCCAACAAATAGAGCACAGTGCAATATAAGGGTGATAACAGAGACAACAGCTGCACTCTGCTTCAGTTGTATGTGTGCTCTGGTTGGCCCTATTATCGAGGCACCCTAGCTGTCTTCTGTGAGCACTCTGGCCCTATTTGTGGGCACTCTGGCTCTGTTATGTGAGCACTCTGGCCCTGTTATGTGGGCACTCTGGCCCTGTTATGCGAGCACTCTGGCCCTGCTATGTGGGCACTCTGGCCCTGCTATGTGGGCACTCTGGCCCTGCTATGTGGGCACTCTGGCCCTGCTATGTGGGCACTCTGGCTCTCATATGTGGGCACTCTGCCCCTCTATGTGGGCACTCTGCCCCTCTATGTGGGCACTCTGGCCCTCTTATGCGGGCACTCTGGCCCTCTTATGCGGGCACTCTGGCCCTCTTATGCGGGCACTCTGGCCCTCTTATGCGGGCACTCTGGCCCTCTTATGCGGGCACTCTGGCCCTCTTATGCGGGCACTCTGGCCCTGCTATGTGGGCACTCTGGCTCTCATATGTGGGCACTCTGGCTCTCATATGTGGGCACTCTGCCCCTCTTATGCGGGCACTCTGGCCCTCTTATGCGGGCACTCTGGCCCTCTTATGCGGGCACTCTGGCCCTCTTATGCGGGCACTCTGGCCCTCTTATGCGGGCACTCTGGCCCTGCTATGTGGGCACTCTGGCTCTCATATGTGGGCACTCTGCCCCTCTATGTGGGCACTCTGCCCCTCTATGTGGGCACTCTGGCCCTCTTATGTGGGCACTCTGGCCCTCTTATGCGGGCACTCTGGCCCTCTTATGCGGGCACTCTGGCCCTCTTATGCGGGCACTCTGGCCCTCTTATGCGGGCACTCTGGCCCTCTTATGCGGGCACTCTGGCCCTCTTATGCGGGCACTCTGGCCCTCTTATGCGGGCACTCTGGCCCTCTTATGCGGGCCCTCTGGCCCTCTTATGCGGGCCCTCTGGCCCTCTTATGCGGGCCCTCTGGCCCTCTTATGCGGGCACTCTGGCCCTCTTATGCGGGCACTCTGGCCCTCTTATGCGGGCACTCTGGCCCTCTTATGCGGGCACTCTGGCCCTGTTATGCGGGCACTCTGGCCCTGTTATGCGGGCACTCTGGCCCTGTTATGCAGGCACTCTGGCCCTGTTATGCAGGCACTCTGGCCCGGTTATGCAGGCACTCTGGCCCGGTTATGCAGGCACTCTGGCCCTGTTATGCAGGCACTCTGGCCCTGTTATGCGGGCACTCTGGCCCTGTTATGCGGGCACTCTGGCCCTGTTATGCGGGCACTCTGGCCCTGTTATGCAGGCACTCTGGCCCTGTTATGCAGGCACTCTGGCCCTGTTATGCAGGCACTCTGGCCCTGTTATGCGGGCACTCTGGCCCTGTTATGCGGGCACTCTGGCCCTGTTATGCGGGCACTCTGGCCCTGTTATGGTGACATTCCGGCTGTTATTATCAGGACATGCTTTGCATCTTGACAAAATCTAAATTCTCCCTGGAATCATGTGGGCAACTATCCAGTAAGGCCCCCGATATGCAATGATATAATAAACTGTGCCTGTTGCCATTAGATATTAGATGATGGGTCCAGGTCTGCATTGACTTGCAATCATCCCTTCTTCTTACCTTCCAGGACAAGATGTGACAATGCCGGCAGAACTGTAATGTGTCCCCATACTGCTCTCTCCTGGGGTAACACCGCACCAGCTTAAAGTACATTTTCTTCCAATCCAGGTGCCCCTTGTCTGACATGATAAGCCTCTTACGAATCTAAAAATGAAAGAAATAAGTATGAATATAATGTAATTTATTACAGTCTTTAATACAAAATAGTGAATATGTGTCGCAGTGTCTGGGGGGGCGTCGCAGTGCCCGGGAGAGCTGCAGTATTTCTAGAGGAATGTCACAGAGTCCGGGGGTATCGCAGTGACCGAGGGGTGTTGCAGTGTGTGTGGAGCGTCATAGAGTCCGTGGGAACATCACAGGGTCCAGGGGGGGCGTCATAGTGTCATGAGGGGTGGGTTAGAGTGTTCGACAGGTGTCACAGTGTCTGTGGGGCGTCACGGTGTCAGGGGAGTGGGTCAGAGTGTTCAGCGGGTGTCACAGTGTTTCTAGGGGGACGTCACAGTGTCCTAGGCGAGGGATTTCGCAGTGCCTGGGTAGCAACACAATGTCCTGGGGGGTGTCATAGTGTCGGGGGGGTGGGTCAGAGTGTTCAGCAGGTGTCAAAGTGTCTGGGGAGCATCACAGTGTCCGGGGGGATGGGTCAGAGTGTTCGGCAGGTGTCACAGTGTTTCTGGGGAGACGTCAGTGTCCCGGGCAGGGGGCGTCGCAGTGTCTTGTGGGACATCGTAGTGTCTGGGAGGCATCGCAGTGTACCCCAGGTATGAGGAGACAGCGGCTATTGTAAGGGATGAAGGAACGCAGTGATGGGTGGACAGATTGTGTATTGTGCCTGCGGGTAGAGTTACCTGCCGCTCCGTAAAGTGATACTGACAGAGCTTTTTCCACAACAGACGGTCCTCGCTGAGAACCTGCAGATCTGAGGACACTTGGCCCAGGCACACGATATCCCGGCCATCTGTTAACCTCTGCAGGATGTTGAGTTGCAGACACAAGGGCAGATCTGCTAAGGTCATTCCTTTCCCCGCAGGCTAAAGATAGAGGAGACAATGCGTTAATCTGCGAGGAATCAGCACAAGGACAAAGCGATCATTTTTCTCTATTTTTCAAATTTTAAAGCAAAATTCTACTTCTATTAGAACTAATAAAATTCTACCTAAGAAGTTGAGTAACTTTGTAAACACTTCGCTGATGGGGTTTTGTATTGATTCTGGATTATTCTATCACATGTTTTCCAATCCCAATCACAGTTAACTTTCACTCTTCTGCTGGTTGCCTAGGGAACAGTGTTAGCTCCACCCACTATTACACCTAAGTGCTGAGGGGAGATCACACAGGACGTCATTGTGGTCCCACAATGCACTGCTCTATCCTAATGGTGCGCCAGCGGAAGGCAGTCTTTCTTTTTTCTCTTTCTCCCTTCGTTCTTTCATTCTTTTTCTCTCCTTTCTTTCTTCCTTCCTTCCTTCATATCCTTCAGTCTTTTTCTTTTGTTCTTTCTTTTTCTCATTTTCTCTTTCTTTCTGACGCTTTCCTTTGTTTTCTTCCTTCCCTCTTTCCTTCTATTTCTTTCTTCTCTTTCTTTCATTCTCTTTAATTTCTCTCCTTGATTATTTGTTGTTTTTCTTTTCCTTCCATCTTTGTTTCCTACCTTCTTTTCTTACTTCCTTCTTTCCTTTTTCATTACTTCTTTCCATTTCATTCTTTAGTTGTTTCTTATATTTTCTTTCTTTCCTTTCTCTTTTTCTGTCATTCGTTTTCCTTTTTCCTTCTTTTTTTTTTCTTTCTTTCCCTTTCTTTTTTTTTCTCCTTCATTCATTGTTTTTTTTTCTTTCCTACTTTGTTTTTTACTTTCTTTCCTTCACTTTCTCCTTTCTTTTTTCTTCCTTTTTCTCTCATTCATTTATTGG
The DNA here is from genome assembly GCF_048569485.1 of Anomaloglossus baeobatrachus. NCBI lineage: Eukaryota > Metazoa > Chordata > Amphibia > Anura > Aromobatidae > Anomaloglossus > Anomaloglossus baeobatrachus. The sequence continues at coordinate 45,008,475 of NC_134358.1, forward strand.
TTTTCTTTCTTGCTTCTTTCCTTCCCTTTCTCCTTCCTTCGTTCCCTTTCTCCTTCCTTCCTTTTCTCCTTCCTTCCTTTTCTCCTTCCTTCCCTTTCTCCTTCCTTCCTTCCCGTTCTCCTTCCGTCCCTTTCCTTCCCTTTCTCCTTCCTTCCCTTTCTCCTTCCTTCCTTCCTTCCTTCCCTCCCTTTTTCTTTCCTTCCCTTTCTCCTTCCTTTCCTTACTCCTTCCTTCCTTCCCTTTCTCCTTCCTTCCCTTTCTCCTTCCTTCCTTCCCTTTTGCCTTCCTTCCTTCTTCCTTCCTTCCTTTCCCATCCATTAATGTAACATCCGTCAGTGCCTTATCACCCCCTAGGCTCCCTCACTATCTATCTATCCCTCTATCTATCTATCCCTCTATCTATCTATCTATCACTATCCATCCATCCATTTTTCTATCTATCTATCTAATTATCTATCTATCTGTCCCTCATCTATCTATCTATCTATCTATATCCATCCATCCATCCATCTATCCATCTATCCATCCTTATATATTTATTATGACTGTATCTTGGTTTTCTATTTACCCTGGTGATCTGGATGTTATTGAGCTGCTGCTGCCAGTCCATGATGGTCTCCATTCGGGGGACCCAGAAGTTGATGTTCCCCACCAGTACAGACTTGCCCACTCCTTGGACTAGGGTGCACAGGGACGTGTACAGGGTTTGCAGTAATTCCTTGATCAGACGAATATTCTGCTGATCTCCAAGAACTGCCATGAAAAAGGGCAAAAGATGATGATGAGTAATCTAGATAGTTTAGCTGCTTCTCCATCCTAAATTTGTCAAGTGACCTAACGTAATCCCAGTAGATTCCCCACCGATTGGTCATGTGATCTGTATAAATTCATCATAAGTCACAACCTGCAATTGTTTTTGAACCATGATGCTTGGACTGGCCGAGGGGTCTCCTGACCCAAACGGTTCAAATATGCATGAGAGGCTGTCTAATTTGGGTAGGAGACCTACAGCCGGTCTGCTTATAGAGGTCCATACTTGGACCATGAAGCATGGATATGTGACTCCAGCCTAAAGGTATCGTCACACTAAGCGACGCTCCAGCGATCCCACCAGCGACCTGACCTGGCAGGGATCGCTGGTGCGTCGCTACATGGTAGCTGGTGAGCTGTCAAACAGGCAGATCTCACCAGTGAGCAGCCCCCAGCCAGCAGCGACGCGTGGAAGCGATGCTGCGCTTGGCAACTAAGGTAAATATCGGGTAAACAAGGAAAGCACTTCTCTTGGTTACCCGATATTTACCTTAGTTACTAGCGTCCGCCGCTCTCACGCTGCCAGTGCCGGCTCCCTGTTCCCTGCACTCCTAGCCAGAGTACACATCGGGTTAATTACCCCATGTGTACTCCAGCTACATGTGCGGGGAGCAGGGAGCCGGCACTGGCAGCGTGAGAGCACACCGCTTAGCGCTGGCTCCCTGCACTCCTAGCCAGAGTACACATCGGGTTAATTACCCGATGTGTATTCCGGCTACGTGTGCAGGGAGCAGGGAGCCGGCACTGGCAGCGTGAGAGCGGCGGACGCTGGTAACGAAGGTAAATATCGGGTAACCAAGGAAAGGGCTTCTTGGTTACCCGATGTTTACCTTGGTTACCAGCGTCCGCAGAAGCCGGCTCCCTGCACCCTGCACATTTAGTTGTTGCTCTGTCGCTGTCACACACAGCGATGTGCGCTTCACAGCGGGAGAGCAACAACTAAAAAATGGTCCAGGACATTCAGCAACAACCAGCGACCTCACAGCAGGGGCCAGGTTGTTGCTGGATGTCACACACAACAACAACGCTAGCAAGGTCACTGCTACGTCACAAAAGTCGTGACTCAGCAGCAATGTTGCTAGCGATGTTGCTTAGTGAGACGTGGCCTTAAGGCTAGAAAACCAGTGTAACATAAAGCCATTGTACAAACAACATGTTCTAAATCCTATTCTGACCTGGTGTGTAAAGGGAATTTAACTCTTCATCCGCCATTACTTTCTCCAAATACATACTGCCCCTTTTAATCCATCTTTGTTTGTGCCACAGAATCAGAAGGGGTTATTATTTGCACCAAAAACCATCCCCATTTACGACCGACATCCCATGCTATCCTCATACTCATGGGATTCCCAGCAGATACTGTGCACGTACCTTTCTGTACAACCTTCTCTAGGATGTTCATGTAGTTCTTCTGGGCGATGCCGCTCAGGGACGTCAGCTGAGACTTGGCAATCAGTTCTAAGAGCTGAGGGGAAAGAAGAAAATATTAATTGGGATAAAATTAAGAAGAGAACAAACATGAATTACCAGGTAATGCTTTAAAAAAATTGTTTAAAAGAACTAAAGGCTACTTTACACACTGCGATATCGGTCCCGATATCGCTAGTGTGGGTAGCCGCCCCCATCTGTTGCGCGACACGGGCAAATCGCTGCCCGTGCCGCACAACATCGCCCAGACCGGTCACACATACATACCTGTCCGGCGACGTCGCTGTGACGGGCGAACCGCCTTCTTTCTAAGGGGGCGGTCCGTGCGGCGTCACAGCGACGTCACTGAACCGCCGCCCAATAGCAGCGGAGGGGCGGAGCTGAGCGGGACGTAACATCCCGCCCACCTCCTTCCTTCCTCATAGCGGCCGGGAGGCAGGTAAGGGGAGCTTCCTCGTTCCTGCGGCGTCACACGCAGCGATGTGTGCTGCCGCAGGAACGAGGAACAACCTCGTTACTGCTGCAGTAACGAGATTTGAGAATGGACCCCCGTGTCGCCGATTAGCGATTTTGCACGTTTTTGCAACGATGCAAAATCGCTTATCGGTGTTACACGCAACGGCATCGCTAATGCGGCCGGATGTGCGTCACGAATTCCGTGACCCCAACGAGTTCGCATTAGCGATGTCGCAGCGTGTAAAGCCCGCTTAAGAGTCCTCTTTTAAACAATTTTTTTATCTCTACTGGCTAACACGGTACAAAGATATATTTTACAGGTAATGCTTTGTGATTAGAGTTAAGCAATTTGATTCACTTTGCCCTGGTCCAGTCTTCACTGCTGCGGTGAGCACCTCCAGCCTGGCATGGGTGCCTTAAACGCTTACTAGACCATGTGACGTTACAACATTGTGGTGCCTGTCGTGATTTTGCCTAGAGATGACCCAGAGTTGCCCAAAATGCTTGGCACAGAAATAAAGATTGTTGTCACGTTGGGGCGAGGGAACACCTGGCAGCACAGAGGGAAAACCAGAGAAGATGTAAAGGAAAGACCTGGCAATAAGGAGAGGGAAGAATGGTCACCACATCCCACTCAACGGTGGCTGATCCCTGCACTCCCTAACATCCATAGAAGGGTCTCTTCCCCCATGCGCCACCACTAGCCTCAACTCTCACACATCCTGAAGTTACCCTGACTAGGGTGTTGGCTAGTGGGACACTAGTCTTATTTCTACGATAAAACAACACAAGGAAGGTAAGAAAAACATGTGGGTTAAATAGACAACAAAAATCACTCCTTGGTTTCTTCAGCAGGAAACTTCACAGCTGCAACTGAAGCAACACCACAGCTATGCAGAGACGAGCTCCTATAAAGTGATCAGCATACAGAATATTGATCACCGGCATGGAGTAAAGCCAGGAGTGAGTATACATAGCGGAAGGGCGTGATGAAAAAATGCTGCAGCTGTGATTAAGGCTAAGAGTAATCTCAGCCAGCAGAGAAAAAGTCCTTAACCCCTTTAACAACAAAAGAAAGTAAATTCACTCCAATACAAGATGTAACCTGCGGACACAATACACTTGTGACAACTGGCTGCCATAGAGGACAGAAGAAGAGCAGTGCAAATTATATTGCTCATTTCTCATTGCTTTAATTTACAACTGTTTTTGGGAAGCAAGCTGACAACTAATATGACCACCATTACTGCGCCACCAAGGGTTGTCTTCCAGCTCTATGAATGGCAAATCTATAAGTAGTCATGTTCTCCCTATATTTCAATATTAGGGAAAGCAATTTGACAACCCCGGCAGAACCTATAATGACGGCTATATTGGTTGTCACCCAGCTTTCACAGAAAAAGAAAAAAAGAACATTTATTAACAATTCTATTTCTTCTAATTAAGGGGAAAATGCTCCAGGATATGCACACTTGTTGTCACTCCAGTAACTGTTACATGGCTGGGATAATGTGCACCTGAGCTGTCCCTCAAGGTAGGGATCCCTAGGCTAATCCCTGTCTCCAAGATTACCCCTAAAGGTTGAGATGCTTGGGTCTTGTACCTTGCTAAGCTCCTGGAACCGACTCACTTAGATGTCCTCCTCCCCTCCCAAGGTAGTGAATGGGGAAGAGAGCAAGGGAACTCAGGCAAGGTAACAAATATACAAGGGCTCCAAAATCTTCTCCAGAAGGTAACGTAACCGATGCTAAATGAACACCACCTCTTTTTAAACAGAAACAAACTCCTCCACCATGGTCAGAATAGAAATTCTATATCTGGCATGGAGTGAAGCCAGGGGAAGGTAAATATAGTGGAAGGGGTAGGTAATCATAGGTTGCAGCTGTAATAAGGGCTAAGAGAATTCTTAGCGAGCAGTGAAGGGATCCTTAACCACTTCAGCATAAAAGGAAAATGCATCAGAAAGACAATGGTCTAAGGGATCTCAACAGAGAGCCTATGACCGATTAAACGCTGACACCCCCTGACCTCAGGTCCCCCAGAGGTAACATCAGGACGTGGCACAATCATGACACTTGTTAATCTTACCCCTAATTTTATACACTTTATGCCTCAAAATAGAACGCCAGACCCATCAATGCTGTCAGCACTGCATCCTTACGCTTGCCATCCACCTTTTTTTGCCAATGTAAACATTTCCACCTTATGAATCCTATGTAGAGCAATGCAATGCAGAAAGGCACGGCACTGTCCTTATTTATTTACTACTGAAACTTCCCAACTGGCAAGGCATTAAGTCATATGGCAAATAGCTACTTTACAAGCGCCTGTTTACACCTGGCAGCCACCATCAACAAGTGTCATCCACCTGCAGCCATCACTCTGCACCGTCACCGGCATGTGACTGTCACTGGGATACCGGCATCATGACTCCGTGTGGGATCAGGTTCTTTTTCCATTGCACACGCCAATACACATCTTACCAGATGTCAATCACCCCTGCAACACACTAGCATCAGGATGGCGCAGATTTTTTAAAATTATTTTTATTTTTTTGTTTATGTTTTCCTGGAAATCAGATCCTACTCACTTATTTACTCTGGTGACTAAACAAGAAATAACATATCTTAGTGACCATCAGTGACTAGAAGCAACATGCAAAACATAGCCTTGTGTGTAACCTGAGGAAGCTATGAATCAGTCCAAGGTCAAATAAATATTACATTACTGATCACTTGGTACTGCGATGGGGTCATTAGCAATGGAAGGACCTAACCTCAAAGTTTGCACAAACCCAAAATGTTATTTCCATCTATATTTATAGTAATATATTGCCTTTTGTATCCTCAATGACAATACAAATAATACCGGCCAAATGAAAACATTACTGATCACGTGGTACCGCAATGGGATCATTAGCAATGGCAGGGACTAAATCTCAAAGTATGCGCCCACTCAAAATGTTATTTCCATCTATATTTATATTAATATATTGCCTTTTGTATCATCAGTGACAATACAAGTATGCAGCCACTCAAAATGTTATTTCCAGCTATATTTATAGTAGTATATTGCCTTTTGTATCCTCAATGACCATACAAATAATAATCAGCCAAATCAAAACATTACTGATTACGTGGTACCGCAATGGGGTCATTAGCAGTGGCAGGGACTAAATCTCAAAGTATGAGCCCACTCAAAATGTTATTTCCATCTATATTTATATTAATATATTGCCTTTTGTATCATCAATGACAATACAAATAATACCGGCCAAATCAAAACATTTCTGATCACGTGGTACCGCGATGGGGTCATTAGCAGTGGCACGACCTAAACTTTAAAGTATGCAGCCACTCAAAATGTTATTTCCATCTATATTTATGTTAATATATTGCCTTTTGTATCATCAATGACCATACAAATAATAACGGCCAAGTCAAAACACCATAACTATGAGACTGCCAGTATTGCAAGTTTACATAGAATACTATCCACCTGGTTTTTGCTATGTAATCTGAAAGCAGTATTATGTAGGGGCAGAAATCCTAATTCCAGCGATAGTGGGCTATGCATTGCTGTTTCAATGAAATCAGTGTTTTATCAGCAGGAGATTTTCTTCACACAAGAGGTCTAGGTGTCTCGTGCCTGCTAGTCCAACCACATCCCCACCACTGATTATCAGCTTTCGGTCAATATACAGTTTACACAAGAAGCAGCCAATCAGTGGTGTGGGTGTGGTTATACAAGGAGAGCTGCCAATCAGTTGTGTGATCGTGGCTATACAAGGGGAGCTACCAATGAGTGGTGTGGGTGGGGTTATACAAGGAGAGCTGTCAATCAATGGTGGAAGCAGGGTTATACAGGGCTCAGTATTCCGAGCTCTGCAAAAATGCAGCAGAGAAAACTGTGATTGAATCACAACTCCTGCACCCAGTAAAATAAGTGATGCATCACTGAAATCAGGATCTCTGCCCCTACATCATGCTGCTGTTAGATTAGATAGAAAATACCTGCTGACAGATTCCTTTCAACAATTAAATAGCTATAGGGGGTGTAGAGGTGTAAGTTGCCCCATGGGTCAGGTGCCCAGGAGGATCCAAAATTCCCCCTGTATTATAAATTAAACATAGTCAGTTGGGCCCCTGTTTTACAGTGGCATGTAAAAGTGTGGGCACCACTGGTCAAAATTACTGTTATTGTGAACAGTTAAGCAAGTTTAAGATGAAATTATCTCTAAAAGGCATAAAGTTAAAGAGGACACATTTCCTTTGTATTTTAGGCAAGAAAAAAAAGTATCATATTTTACACTAAGGAAAATGGGCCACTGCAAAAGTTTAGGCACCCTTGGAGATCTGTGTGCTCTGATAATTTTGACTAAGATTTCAGACCTTAATTAGCCTGTTAGGGTTATGGCTTTTCACCATCATCGTTATGAAAGGCCTGGTGATGCAAATTTCACAGCTTTATAAAAACCAAGCTTCCTCTAACCTTGTACCAAAAAAAACAGCAGCCATGGGTTCTTATAAGCAGCTGCCTAGCACTCTGAAAATGAAAATGGTGGAGGAGCAGGAGAAGGCTACAAGAAGATAGCAAAGCATTTTCAAAAATGGCAGTTACCAGGAACAGAGGAGGTCAAGATATGGTCTTGTAGATCAAGCAAAATTGCTGAGAAAGCTGCTCGTATGATTGCTAGAAGTCAAATCAGAACCCCTGCATGACTGCAAAAGACCCTCAGGAAGATTTAACAGACTCTGGATTTGTGGTTCATTGACACCTGAACAAATATGGGCTTCATGAAAGAATCATCAGCTGAAAACCTCTACTGCGTCCTCACCATAAAATTCAGAGTCAGAAATAAGCAAAAGAAGGTCTAAACAAGTTGATGCATTTTGGAAACAAGTCCGGTTTTGAACTGGTTCCTGAAATATTGGATAGAACAAAGATCATCTATATATATAATTGCCTTATTCTGTCTGTCTGTCTGTCTGTCTGTCTATCTGTCTGTCTGTCATGCTCCGAAATTGTGTCCTTACGGTGACACAAAGCTGATTGGCCGCTGGGCTCGCCATGGCCCCGCCCCCCCACACGGATTGGCCTCTCGCCCCGGCTCTCTGCAGGCCCCGCCCCCCTCACGCAATGCACGCTCGCTCTGGCCCAACTGACAGGGAGCTCCGATTCCCAGGTGAGTACACACACACATCAGATCACACTCACTCTCACACACACCTCACACATCACAACATGCTGGGATATCGCTTGCTTCTACACCGGCTCCGTCAGGATCCCGGCAGCGCCAGACATAACCTTGCGATGCTGGGATCTTGACGGAGGCCGTGAAAGCTGGTAACCATTATAAACATCGGGTAACTAAGGTCCCTTAGTTACCCGATGTGTATCATAGTTACCAGTGTACACCGGCTCACACTCACTCTCACACACACCTCACACACACATCACATCGCATCCACACATCAAGGTCCTGCAGCTGCGGAACATACACACACATAACAGCACACACACACACACACACACAAATCAGATCACACTCACCCTCACACATCACATCGCATCCACATACTCACAACATCCTGGGATATCGCTTGCTTCTCGGCGGCGATACTGTGCAGTTGTGAGCTTCCAGGACCTGCCGGGGGATCACATGGCCAGAAGCATGTGATATCCCCGGATGTTGTGAGTATCAGCGCGTATGTGCAATATCGTCAGTGTGTGTGTCTTTGTGTGTGAGTGTATGCGATCGGGTGTGTGTGAGTGGATGCGATCGGGTGTGTGTGAGTGGATGCGATCGGGTGTGTGAGTGGATGCGATCGGGTGTGTGTGAGTGGATGCGATCGGGTGGGTGTGTGTGGGTGTGTGTGAGTGGATGCGATCGGATCTGTGAGTGTCGGTAGAGGAGCACGGCGTGCTGGAGGAGGCTGAGAGGACAGAGGCTGATCCTGGGGAAGGCTGGGATGGGGAGGCTGATGCTGGGGACAGAGAAGCTGATGCTGAGGACAGAGAGGCTGATGCTGGGGACAGAGAAGCTGATGCTGGGGACAGAGAGGCTGATGCTGCGGGAGGCTGATGCTGGGGACAGAGAGGCTGATGCTGGAGACAGAGAGGCTGATGCTGGAGACAGAGAGGCTGATGCTGGGGACAGAGAGGCTGATGCTGGGGACAGAGTGGCTGATGCTGGGGACAGAGTGGCTGATGCTGGGGACAGAGAGGCTGATGCTGGGGACAGAGAGGCTGATGCTGGGGACAGAGAGGCTGATGCTGGGGACAGAGAGGCTGATGCTGGGGACAGAGAGGCTGATGCTGGAGACAGAGAGGCTGATGCTGGAGACAGAGAGGCTGATGCTGGGGACAGAGAAGCTGATGCTGGGGACAGAGAGGCTGATGCTGGGGACAGAGAGGCTGATGCTGGGGACAGAGAGGCTGATGCTGGGGACAGAGAGGCTGATGCTGGGGACAGAGAGGCTGATGCTGGGGACAGAGAGGCTGATGCTGGGGACAGAGAGGCTGATGCTGGGGACAGAGAGGCTGATGCTAGGGACAGAGAGGCTGATGCTGGGGACAGAGAGGCTGATGCTGGGGACAGAGAGGCTGATGCTGGGGACAGAGAGGCTGATGCTGGGGACAGAGAGGCTGATGCTGGAGACAGAGAGGCTGATGCTGGAGACAGAGAGGCTGATGCTGGAGACAGAGAGGCTGATGCTGGAGACAGAGAGGCTGATGCTGGAGACAGAGAGGCTGATGCTGGGGACAGAGAGGCTGATGCTGGGAGGAGAGAGGCTGATGCTGCAGGTAGAGAGGCTGATGCTGGCGCAGCATGGCGGATGGAGCACCTTTGGGAGTGCGCAGCATGGCGGATGGAGCACGTTTGGGAGTGCGCAGCATGGCGGATGGAGCACGTTTGGGAGTGCGCAGCATGCCGGATGGAGCACGTTTGGGAGTGCGCAGCATGCCGGATGGAGCACGTTTGGGAGTGCGCAGCATGGCGGATGGAGCACGTTTGGGAGTGCGCAGCATGGCGGATGGAGCACGTTTGGAAATGCGCAGCATGGCGGATGGAGCACGTTTGGGAGTGCGCAGCATGGGGGATGCAGCACGATGGGGAGTGCGGAGAATGGCGGATGGAGCACGTTTGGGAGTGCGCAGCATGGAGGATGCAGCACGATGGGGAGTGCGGAGTATGGCGGATGGAGCACGTTTGGGAGTGCGCAGCATGGCGGATGGACCACGTTTGGGAGTGCGCAGCATGGCGGATGGAGCACGTTTGGGAGTGCGCAGCATGGGAGATGGAGCACGATGGGGAGTGCGCAGCATGGCGGATGGCGCACGTTTGGGAGTGCGCAGCATGGGGGATGGAGCACGATGGGGAGTGCGCAGCATGGCGGATGGAGCACGTTTGGGAGTGCACAGCATGGCGGATGGAGCACGTTTGGGAGTGCGCAGCATGGCGAAGGGAGCACGTTTGGGAGTGCGCAGGATGGGAGATGGAGCACGATGGGGGGTGCGCAGCATACGGGATGGAGCACGATGGGGAGTGCGCTGCATGGGGAATGGAGCACGATGGGAAGTGCACACCTCCCCCCAACACACACACATGCGCGCGCGCGCGCGCGCACTGCACAACACACCACACCACACACACACACTGGGAACCACAAACAACTGCCCTACACAGACACCCACACACACACAGACAACGCTGCACACACAAATATACGCACATACCGCACAACACGCACATTGCACAAAACATACCTCCCCCCAAAACACACCACACACACACAAACTGCACAACACACACACAACGCTACAGACACACAGCGCTCCACAAACAACGCAACACACAAACAACACCGCTCTCACCCCCCATCACACCCAGACAACATCCAGAACATGTACAGCCCCTACACAAACACTTGGTAACTACACACAACAACATCTATATATATATATATATATATAACAAAAATCATACATGAACTACACAATACGTAAATTCTAGAATACCCGATGCGTAGAATCGGGCCACCTTCTAGTTTTATTATATTAGTATATTCCAGAATGTGATGAAATATTGATGGATTCGCTCTGGCTTTTATATTAATGACGTGGATTAAATACTGATTTGTGGATGACATTGTGCCAATCAGCTGAATTGCGATTCATCATCTCGGCTCTCAAAAAACAAGAACTTGTTGTTTCTAGTTTTAACATTTTTGAACACAGATGTTTTCCCAAGTGCCCCAGAGATAGATGCAGAGGGGAAGTGGCATAGACGTTTTCATCTACTAAAATTCCTATTTCTTCAGCCAAGACCATAAAGTTTGAAGTTCTTAAGAACACCTTAAAAGAAATATTCCTAAAAAAACAAAATCCTATACATATGTTTGGGGATAACTTGTCAATAGCTGAGAGTTTGATCACTACGACATTTGACGATTCTGAGATCGTGGCTCTGGGAACAGGACATTCATTTTCAATGGGACTGCTGGAAATACCTCAAAACAGTGCTTGATTATTTCCGTCAGTCCCATAGACAATGAATGGAGCAGAGATTGAGCATGCGCACTTCTGCTCTATTCAAGAAAGCGCTGCAGAGCCTCGTTTTTGTGGTTCCAGAGCCCTCATTTTGGGAGCGCTGGGGGTTCCAGGCAATCAGCAAGTTATCCGCTAATGTAAATATGCAAAATTTGGCCCCCTTCATCCACGCATGTTGGTCAGATGTATGTATATATATGTATACATTTAGTGTTCTATATCCTATAAAGACATACGAGTTGCCCTCCCCCCACTATGTAGTAATGTCCCTCATTCTGTTCTAATGTACTCCATCCTGGGCTCCTTCCTGGTAAATATGTCCCCCATCCTGAGCTACTTCCTGGTAATTATGGCTCCTAGCCTGGTATATATGTCCTCCATCCTGGTATATATGTTCCCCATCCTAGTATGTATGTTCCCTATCCTGGTATATATCCCCCCCATCCAGTAATGTCCCCCATCCTAGTAAATATGTCCCCCGTCCTGATATATATTGTCCCTCTCCTAGTAAATACTGTCCCCCTCCTGGTCCTCTCCTGGTATATACTGTTCACCTCCTGGTATATATGTTCCTCTCCTGGGCCCCTCTTGGTATATACTGTCTCCTTTCTGGTATATATTTTCCTCTTTTCTTCGGCCCCTTCTGATATATACTGTCCCTCTCCTGGTATATATGTTCCTCTCCTGGGCCCCTCCTGGTATATATTGTCCACTTTCTGGTATATAATGTTTCTTTGCTGGTATATATGTTCCTCTCCTTGACCCCTTCTGATATATACTGTCCCCCTCTTGGTATATATGTTCCTCTCCTTGGCACCTCCTGGTATGTACTGTCTCCCTCCTGGTATATATGCTCCTCTCCTGTGCCCCTCCTGGTATATACTGTCCCCCTCCTGGTAAATACTGTACTCAGCACCTCTCCGGCTCCCACACCAGGTGGCGTCCTCCTGTATAGCTGGCCCGCAGTTTTCATAGGCATCCATGTTATGGCAGTGCATAACATCATTGTCATGCACCACCTCAGCCACGGGGACGCCGATGAAAGCTGGTGGCTTCTGTTTGCGGGTCTCTGCACTGCGATACATTTCAGCTGGATATGCAGCCTCAGACGCACATCCAGCTGAAGCAGGGGCTGGGTCCGGCGGGCCCCTGCAACCCCGGGCCCGGTCACGATCCCTGCAACCTCGATCGTTCCGCCCTTGGTGAAGACATTGACAGCAGGTTAGTTCTGTTTCTACTATAGATTAAGTTGGAGAAATCTTATGGCTAAGCATAAAAAAATATTATGGGTTGGTGACAACCACATTTATTTCCAGATGTAAAATAATGCTAATTTTGGCCACAAATCCCCGCTAAATATTTGGGAAAAGTGTGCATTTTGCATGACGGTACCTCTTCAGGTTATGTTAGTTTTAATCAGATTTATTTTATTATTTACCTTACAAAACAAACATGAACTTGATTTTAAAAAGCTTGAGATCATCCTTCCTCCCGGATATATGTGAAAAAACAAACAAATGATGTCATGTGTAGATGACATCACCATAAGTAAGAAGTGATGTCATCTGCCACAGGGAGCTGATATTATCCTTCTCTACCCTGTGCCAGTAATTTACCCTTCTGGAAGTCAGACGTTACTTCACAAGGTCTCAATGCAGAGAGAGCTATAATGAGGATGGAACAAGGCTCTCATAGACTTTTATTTAGTTGTGGGAGTAGTCTGCCTGAGAGTAACTCTAGACTCTGATCTTTCTTTCAAGCCACACATCCAAGCCCTCTTCACCTCCTGCCGCCTCCAACTCAAAAATATTTCCTGAATTCGTATATTCCTTTCCCATGACACTGCAAAAACCTTAGTGCATGCTCGTATTGTCTCCCGCATGGACTATTGGAACCTCCTGCTCTTCGGCACTCCTTGAAACGCTGGAGCAGCCAGCAGGTCACAAATCGCTGGAGACCAACCGGAGCGGCGGCAATAGAACGTGAAGCCGTCGGCAGGTGAGTATATGAAAGGAGACAGGGGACTTAGGCTATGTGCGCACGTTGCGTACTAGTCCTGCAGAAATTTCTGCAGCGATCTGAAGAGCACATGTGCGCTTTAAATCGCTGCAGAAAATGTCCGTAGAGAAAAAAAAAAAAAAAGCCGATTCCATGCGCTCTGCCTGCAGCTCCTGCCATAGACAGAGCGGGAGCTGCCGGCAAAGCGCACGGAAGAAGTGACATGTCACTTCTTAGAATGCAGCGCTTCGGGCAGCAGCCGAATCACTGCGCTCTAAGACGCCACGTGCGCACGGCCCCTGCACAATCTCCATAGATTATGCAGGGGACGCAGGACGCATGCAGTTACGCTGCGCTACAAAGCGCAGCGTAACTGCATGTATTTACGCAACGTGCGCACATAGCCTCAAATTTAAAGCGCCACTCCAGTGGTGCAATATATAAAAGGTGGAGTAGTGCTTTACGACTACACAAAACTAGGCAAGTACGGAGGTGAAGCAAGTAAGAGTAGGCCATCTTCTGCTCACGGCACCGCTTATACGAGAAGTCTCAGTGATTTATGACCCGTCCGGTCCGGCTGCCAAGACACATGGTATTCTTGTTTTTGAAAGGAATACAAAGAGCGTCGGGTTACTCCGTGCGATTACACAGATGCTCCTTCGATGGCACACAGACATCTGTGTAAATTACATTTTATTTGGGCCTGCCAAGACCAAAGTAAATATTATTATGGAAAAATGCTTGGACAAAAATAATATTTGCCCCTGACCTATATTTTAGGAGCTTTGTACAATGCATTAAAATAGTCAACAAATGAACCTATGAGGCTGCTTTCACACCTCCGGTTTCTGCAAAGCGGCACAATCCGGCACTTTGCAGGAAAATCGCAACCGGTTTTTTTTGCTGCCGGTTGCGATTTTCCTGCATAGACTTTAATTAGTGCCGCATTGTGCCGCATGGCCTTGCGTTCCGTCCGGTTTTTGACGCATGTGGCAGATTTAGCATCGATCGGCCGGCCGGATGGAACGTTGCCTGGCACGTTTTTTCGTGCGGCAAAAAAAAACGCATTGCGCCGCATTCGGCGCATTTTTCAATGCATGCCTATGGCGGCCGGATGCGGCAATAACCGCATCCGGCCGCCGCATGCGGTTTTTGCCACTGTGCATGCTCAGTAGCATGCCGCAAGCGGCAAAAAACGGACTGGCCGCAAAGGAAAAACTTATGCAAAGGATGCGGTGTGTTCACCGCATCCGTTGCATAGCTTGCACAGCCAGATTGAGCCGCAGAGCTCAAGCCGGATGTGTGAAAGCAGCCTGATTCCGCCAACATAGAGGTCCAGGGAATTAGCCAGAAACCCTGAGCGCAGCCGCTCCCTGCCTCTCCATAGCCTCATAGTTGCACCCAGGCGCAGGGTCTCCATAGGTTCCTCTGTTACATAAACAGATACCCATATGTCACGTGATGGATGAAGGGACCTTTTACACATTTTTCACAGTTGCTCGGGCCAGTAATGATTCCACTGGCAGAAAATAATGTATATATCCATCGATGTCAATGGCTGCTCACTCTCCGCAGTCCCACGTGCTCGCTGCCTGGGAGTAACTCTAGACTCTGATCTCTCTTTCAAGCCACACATCCAAGCCCTCTTCACCTCCCGCCTCTAACTCAGAAAAAAACTCCCGGATTCGTAAATTTCTTTACCAAGAATCAGCAAAAACCCTAATGCATGCCCTTATTATCTCCCGCCTAGACCATTGCAACCTCCTGCTCTGTGGCCTCCCTTCTAACAGTCTCGCACCCCTACAATCTAGTCTACACTGTGCTGACCGACTAATCCACCTGTCCCCCCGCTACTCCCCGACCTCTCCTCTCTGCCAATCCCTTCACTGGCTTCCCATTGCTCCACGACTCCAGTTCAAAGCCCTAACCATAACTTACAAAGTCATTCACAACCTGTCTCCACCCTACATCTGTGACCTAGTCTCCTGGTACCTACCTGCACGTAACCTTCGATCCTCAGTAGATCTCCTTCTCTACTCCCCTCTCATCTCCTCTTCCCACCATCGCATCCAAGACTTCTCCCGTGCCTCCCCCATACTCTGGAATGCTCTGCCACAACATATCAGACTCTCGCCTACCTTGACAAGCTTCAAAAGGAACCTGAAGAGCCACCTCTTCCGACAAGTCTACAACCTGCCGTAATCCTCAGTCTGATACAGCACCGCACAATCAGATCTACCCTAACTTACTGTATCCTCACCTATTCCTTGTAGACTGTGAGCCCTCGTGGGCAGGGACCTCCATCCTCCTGTACCAGTCTGACTTGTATTGTTTATGATTATTGTACTTGTCCATAATATATATACCCCTTTTCACATGGAAAACGCCATGGAATATAATATTATTATTATTATTATTATTACACAGATAGAAAGATTTTCCCAGAAAATTCCCCCAAAGGCTCAGACGGAGTGGATACCTACGCGTACAACATAATTGAACCTCCTCGAATCTAAGATGGCAGTGGAGAAGTCCAAGTGGTTGAAAGCCTCACCCAGAGTGCAATATCCATGACGCTGTAGAAACAAAGGGTTGAGAGTTATTGATGGAGGCTAATTTTTGCACCTTAGGACATTGTTATTGCTAAATATCATCTTGACATCATCATTTCCAAGTTCCTACTGGTTGCAAAGTGCTTACATCATACATTGCCCCTGTCACATTATTGGACAGGTCACTCTCATCCACAAACTCAACACCTTCCTCTCCTGTAGATGTAACCTAGTCTTCAATCTCATCATTAGACAGGTCACTGCCTTATACAAAGTCAACATACTCTTCTTCCGTTGATGTCACCATTCTTATGATTCAATATACTACTATGTTTTTAGCTTCCCATTTTGGATACTAGACCTATCATCATGTGATAGAATGTGTCACTGCCTGCCACAAAATCAACACACTCTGCTTCAGTTATTTTAATCATTCTCTTGAAAATATTGGCTGCAGTGTTCGATTCCCATCCACTTAATGACAGTAACAGGGCTCACTTACAGCCCAGTCTGTCATAAAATAATAAAATAGTCATGTAAAGGTCACTACCTCCTACAAAATCAGTACACTCATCTTCTGTTACATTCAACATTCTTAGGATCTCATTGGACTGCATATACTATATGTCTTTCCATTTCGTGATACTGCCCTTTTCCAAAGTGGTCCTCACAAAAAATAATCACAAGTGATGAGGTCACTGTCTCCCACAGAATCAGAATACTCATCTTCTGTTGCTTTCCACATTCTTAGGATCTCATTGGATTGCATGTGATACAGTATGTCTCTTTCGATTTCGTGATACTACCCTTTTTCCATGCGGCACTGTCCTTACTAAAATAATCACAAATGAAAAGGTCACTGTCTCCCACAAAATCAGTACACTCATCTTCTGTTGTTTTTAACATTCTTAGGCTGCTTTCACACAAACGTTTTTTTGCTGAGCAGCACAATACGGCGCTTTGCAGAAAAAACACAACCATTTTTTTTTTTTGCCGCCGGTTGCATTTTTTCCGCATAGACTTGCATTAGCGCCATATTGTGCCGCTTGGCCTTTCGTTGCGTCTGTTTTTTGCCGGATGCGGCATATTTAGCCCATGCGGCGGCCGGATGGCATGTTGCCTGGCACTTTTTCTGTGCGGCGAAAAAACTGCATTGCGCCGGATCCGGCGCGATTTACAATGCAAGCCTATGGACGCCGGATGCTGCGTTCTGCGGCAAAAACCTCATCCGGCCGCCAGATGCGTTTTTTTGCACTGCACATGCTCAGTATCAAGCCACATCCGTTAAAAAACGGACGGGCCGCATGGAAAAACTTATGCAACGGATCCGTTTTTTTTCGCCACATTCGTTGCATAGGTTTTTGAGCCGTATTGAGCCGCACTGCAAAAACCGAATGTGTGAAAGCAGCCTTAGGATCTCATTGGATGTGTTATCTTCTTCCATTTCGCGATACTGCCCTTTTCCCATGCGGCACTGTCCTCACTAAAAATAATCACAAGTAATCAGGTCACTGTCTCCAACAAAATCAGTACACTCATCTTCTGTAGCTTTCAGCATTCTTAGGATCCCATTAAATTGGATGTGTTATGTCTCTTTCCATTTTGTGATACTGCTCTTTTCCCAAGCAGCACTGTCCTTACTAAAGTAATCACAAGTGATCAGGTCACTGTCTCCCACAAAATCAGTACACTCATCTTCTGTTGCTTTCAACATTCTTAGGATCTCATTGGATTGGATGTGCTATGCCTCTTCTCATTTCGTGATACTGCCCTTTTCACAAGCGGCACTGTCCTTACTAAAATAATCACAAGTGATCAGGTCACTGTCTCCCACAAGCTCAACACACTCCTCTCCTGTTGCTATCAATCTTCCCATGATCTGGTTGCTCTACAGGTGTCAAGTTTAAATCATAGGACACCATAATGCACAGTATAAATGGTCCTAATCTAAGAAATCCACCATTCATGTCCGTACCTCTTTGGTGCTCCCTTTGTGCACATAGATCCATTTCTCTTGATAAAAATCTGTTTAGGGAAAAAAAATATGAGTCATAAATTGGAAGAAAAAAAAAAACAACCCCTCCCCCCTCAAATTTATTATTTTATGTTTCCCCATATAAAGCCCATTCTTCATTCTAGAACAATGTATTACAGTAGTCATACACCCGGCCTTTGACGTGATCCGGTCACTGCCACTTACATTGCGTCTTTGTATTGTTGTTGAGAAAGTCTTTCTTTCTCTTCTTGGCCGAGATGTCGTAGTTCAGGTTAGTGACGAGATTCTCCTTATTGTTCTCCTTATTGTTCTCCACTTGGCAATAACTGGAAAGATACAGGAATCCATCAGTGTTGTCCATGGCTAGAAAATAAATCTATTTTCTTCTAAAAATAGCGCCACCTTTGTTTTCAGGCTGTGTATGGTACTGCAGGTCAGTCTCATGCAAGTAAATGGAGCTGAGCTACAATACCACTTACTACCTGGGAACAGGGGTGATGCAGGAGGCGATGTAATCATTATGTATATGGAACACCTCCACAACTTTCTGATATTTATTGTACATTATGCCTCACTATATTCAAGATCTGTGCTTGCTGTCACTGACAGGCGAAATATTTTGCTTAAAAACTACCGTTTTGTAATTGCATCCAGTCTGGACGATCTTCTTATGAGCATGTGTGTCTGATAGTTTGCTACAATGTATCAGTGAAGCTAAAATGTGTATTTTTTTTCTGTCTGACCCGCATACAAATTACTGTTTACAATTTTGCAATTTTAAAAAAAAAATAAATAATAATAATAAAACCATTCTTTGAGGGGGGGCACATTTTTGGAAAATCGCAGAATATATATATATATATATATATATATATATATATATATATATATATATATATATATATATATATATATATATATATATATATATATATATATATATATAGATATATATCTATATATACACATACTGTAATATATATATATATATACGAATAATAACTATAAATAATATACAAATATATAAATATTATATAAATAATAAATATATAAAATATATATAATATATTTCAAATATATACAATAATAAATCTATATAGAATAAAAAAGATCGGTGCCAGGGAGCGCAGGAATCTGTTTAGTTCAGTGACTCACAGTACAGGAATACAGGACAAAACAATGCGCAGCGATACACAGACAAGCCTGGACACGCAGATGTAGCAGAGCCGGTGACATATGATTGCAGCTTATTTCTCCAGACCAGTTGCTTACTTGCTTTGCCCAAAGTTTGCAAGCGATGGGGAAAGACGAAGAATCATATGGGAGGTCTCATAACTGTCATTATGGGGCCAGAAGGTTGTCTGCAGTCCAAGACTGGAACACTATCTGGAGCAAAGGTTGCAGTCACATCTTGTACTCATTCCTCAGGGGGTCGCTGTGGCCCTTTACTAATAAATTATATATATATATACTAGAAGGTGGCCCGATTCTACGCATCGGGTATTCTAGAATTTACGTATTGTGTAGTTCATGTATGATTTTTGTTATATATATATATAGATGTTGTTGTGTGTAGTTACCAAGTGTTTGTGTAGGGCGCTGTACATGTTCTGAGTGTCGCGGGGGGTGAGAGCGGTGTTGTATGTGTGTTGCGTGTGTTGCGTTGTTTGTGGAGCGCTGTGTGTCTGTAGCGTTGTGTGTGTGTGTGTGTTGTGCGGTTTGTGTGTGTGTGGTGTGTTTTGGGGGGAGGTATGTTTTGAGCAATGTGTGTGTTGTGCAGTATGTGCGTATATTTGTGTGTGCAGCGTTGTCTGTGTGTGTGGGTGTCTGTGTAGGGCGTTGTTTGTGATTCCTAGTGTGTGTGTGTTGTGCAGTGCGCGTGTGTGTGTGTGTTGGGGGGAGGTGTGCACCTCCCATCGTGCTCCATCCCCCATGCTGCGCACCCTCCATCGTGCTGCATCCCCCATGCTGCGCACTCCCAAACGTGCTCCATCCGCCATGCTGCGCACTCCCAAACGTGCTCCATCCGCCATGCTGCGCACTCCCAAACGTGCTCCATCCGCCATGCTGCGCACTCCCAAACGTGCTCCATCCGCCATGCTGCGCACTCCCAAACGTGCTCCATCCGCCATGCTGCGCACTCCCAAACGTGCTCCATCCGCCATGCTGCGCACTCCCAAACGTGCTCCATCCGCCATACTGCGCACTCCCAAACGTGCTCCATCCGCCATACTGCGCACTCCCCATCGTGCACCATCCGGCATGCTGCGCACTCCCAAACGTGCTCCATCCGTCATGCTGCGCACTCCCAAACGTGCTCCATCCGTCATGCTGCGCACTCCCAAACGTGCTCCATCCGCCATGCTGCGCACTCCCAAACGTGCTCCATCCGCCATGCTGCGCACCCCCCATCATGCTCCATCCGCTTGGGAGTGCGCAGCATGCCGGATGGTGCACGATGGGGAGTGCGCAGTATGGCGGATGGAGCACGTTTGGGAGTGCGCAGTATGGCGGATGGAGCACGTTTGGGAGTGCGCAGCATGGCGGATGGACCACGTTTGGGAGTGCGCAGCATGGCGGATAGAGCACGATGGGGAGTGCGCAGTATGGCGGATGGAGCACGTTTGGGAGTGCGCAGCATGGCGGATGGAGCACGTTTGGGAGTGTGCAGCATGGCGGATAGAGCACGATGGGGAGTGCGCAGCATGGCGGATGGAGCACGTTTGGGAGTGCGCAGCATGGGGGATGCAGCACGATGGGGAGTGCGCAGTATGGCGGATGGAGCACGTTTGCTCAGCCTCTCTCCTTCCAGCCTCCCTCAGCATCAGCCTCCCCCTCCCAGCCTTCCCCAAGATCAGCCTCTCTGCTCCCAGCCTCCTCCAGCACGCCGTGCTCCTCTGCCGACACTCACCCACACCCGATCGCATCCACTCACCCACACAACCGATCGCATCCACTCACCCACACAACCGATCGCATCCACTCACACACACAACCAATCGCATCCACTCACACACACAACCGATCGCATCCACTCACACACACAACCGATCGCATACACTCACACACACAACCGATCGCATACACTCACACACACCCGATCGCATACACTCACACACACAGACACTGACGATATTGCACATACGCGCTGATACTCACAACATCCGGGGATATCACATGCTTCTGGCCATGTGATCCTCCGTCAGGTCCTGGAAGCTCACAGCACAATATCGCCGCCGAGAAGCAAGCGATATCCCAGGATGTTGTGAGTATTTGGATGCGATGTGATGTGTGAGGTATGTGTGAGTGTGATCTGATTTGTGTGTGTGTGTGTGTGCTGTTATGTGTGTGTGTATGTGTGTGTGTGTGTGTGTGGGCTGTTATGTTATGTATGTTCCGCAGCTGCAGGACCTTGATGTGTGGATGCGATGTGATGTGTGTGTGAGGTGTGTGTGAGAGTGAGTGTGAGCCGGTGTACACTGGTAACTATGATACACATCGGGTAACTAAGGGACCTTAGTTACCCGATGTGTATAATGGTTACCAGCTTTCACGGCCTCCGTTAAGATCCCAGCATCGCAAGGTTATGTGTGGCGCTGCCGGGATCCTGACGGAGCCGGTGTAGAAGCAAGCGATATCCCAGCATGTTGTGATGTGTGGATGTGATGTGTGGATGTGATGTGTGGATGTGATGTGTGGATGTGATGTGTGGATGTGATGTGTGGATGTGATGTGTGAGGTGTGTGTGAGAGTGAGTGTGATCTGATGTGTGTGTACTCACCTGGGAATCGGAGCCCCGTGTCAGTTAGGCCAGAGCGAGCGTGCATTGCGTGAGGGGGGCGGGGCCTGCAGAGAGCCGGGGCGAGAGGCCAATCCGTGTGGGGGGGCGGGGCCATGGCGAGCCCAGCGGCCAATCAGCTTTGTGTCACCGTAAGGACACAATTTCGGAGCATGACAGACAGACAGATAGACAGACAGACAGACAGACAGACAGACAGACAGACAGACAGACAGACAGACAGAATAAGGCAATTATATATATAGATATATATAACAAAAATCATACATGAACTACACAATACGTAAATTCTAGAATACCCGATGCGTAGAATCGGGCCACCTTCTAGTATATATATATATATATATATATATATATACATACATACATACATACATACATACATACATACATACATATACACATATACACATACACACACACACACCGTATATATATATATATATATATATATATATATATAATGTATATATATCATGATGAGATGTATATATATATATATATAATCACATCTCGGTTGTGGGATTCTGGTTCTGGCACAGATTTTGCACTGGAGGGTGCCCAGGAAGCTCTCTTGGATGCAAAGTTCTTAAAGGGGTTGTCCACTGCTTTGTCCACTGCTTTTTTTATATATATATAATTGCCTTATTCTGTCTGTCTGTCTGTCTGTCTGTCTGTCTATCTGTCTGTCTATCTGTCTGTCTGTCATGCTCCGAAATTGTGTCCTTACGGTGACACAAAGCTGATTGGCCGCTGGGCTCGCCATGGCCCCGCCCCCCCACACGGATTGGCCTCTCGCCCCGGCTCTCTGCAGGCCCCGCCCCCCTCACGCAATGCACGCTCGCTCTGGCCTAACTGACACGGGGCTCCGATTCCCAGGTGAGTACACACACATCAGATCACACTCACTCTCACACACACCTCACACATCACATCCACACATCACATCCACACATCACATCCACACATCACAACATGCTGGGATATCGCTTGCTTCTACACCGGCTCCGTCAGGATCCCGGCAGCGCCACACATAACCTTGCGATGCTGGGATCTTAACGGAGGCCGTGAAAGCTGGTAACCATTATACACATCGGGTAACTAAGGTCCCTTAGTTACCCGATGTGTATCATAGTTACCAGTGTACACCGGCTCACACTCACTCTCACACACACCTCACACACACATCACATCGCATCCACACATCAAGGTCCTGCAGCTGCGGAACATACATAACATAACAGCCCACACACACACACACACACACACACACATACACACACACATAACAGCACACACACACACACACAAATCAGATCACACTCACACATACCTCACACATCACATCGCATCCAAATACTCACAACATCCTGGGATATCGCTTGCTTCTCGGCGGCGATATTGTGCTGTGAGCTTCCAGGACCTGACGGAGGATCACATGGCCAGAAGCATGTGATATCCCCGGATGTTGTGAGTATCAGCGCGTATGTGCAATATCGTCAGTGTCTGTGTGTGTGAGTGTATGCGATCGGGTGTGTGTGAGTGTATGCGATCGGGTGTGTGTGAGTGTATGCGATCGGGTGTGTGTGAGTGTATGCGATCGGGTGTGTGTGAGTGTATGCGATCGGGTGTGTGTGAGTGTATGCGATCGGTTGTGTGTGTGAGTGTATGCGATCGGTTGTGTGTGTGAGTGGATGCGATCGGGTGTGTGTGTGAGTGGATGCGATCGGTTGTGTGTGTGAGTGGATGCGATCGGTTGTGTGGGTGAGTGGATGCGATCGGTTGTGTGGGTGAGTGGATGCGATCGGGTGTGGGTGAGTGTCGGCAGAGGAGCACGGCGTGCTGGAGGAGGCTGGGAGCAGAGAGGCTGATCTTGGGGAAGGCTGGGAGGGGGAGGCTGATGCTGAGGGAGGCTGGAAGGAGAGAGGCTGAGCAAACGTGCTCCATCCGCCATACTGCGCACTCCCCATCGTGCTGCATCCCCCATGCTGCGCACTCCCAAACGTGCTCCATCCGCCATGCTGCGCACTCCCCATCGTGCTCTATCCGCCATGCTGCACACTCCCAAACGTGCTCCATCCGCCATGCTGCGCACTCCCAAACGTGCTCCATCCGCCATACTGCGCACTCCCCATCGTGCTCTATCCGCCATGCTGCGCACTCCCAAACGTGGTCCATCCGCCATGCTGCGCACTCCCAAACGTGCTCCATCCGCCATACTGCGCACTCCCAAACGTGCTCCATCCGCCATACTGCGCACTCCCCATCGTGCACCATCCGGCATGCTGCGCACTCCCAAGCGGATGGAGCATGATGGGGGGTGCGCAGCATGGCGGATGGAGCACGTTTGGGAGTGCGCAGCATGGCGGATGGAGCACGTTTGGGAGTGCGCAGCATGACGGATGGAGCACGTTTGGGAGTGCGCAGCATGACGGATGGAGCACGTTTGGGAGTGCGCAGCATGCCGGATGGTGCACGATGGGGAGTGCGCAGTATGGCGGATGGAGCACGTTTGGGAGTGCGCAGTATGGCGGATGGAGCACGTTTGGGAGTGCGCAGCATGGCGGATGGAGCACGTTTGGGAGTGCGCAGCATGGCGGATGGAGCACGTTTGGGAGTGCGCAGCATGGCGGATGGAGCACGTTTGGGAGTGCGCAGCATGGCGGATGGAGCACGTTTGGGAGTGCGCAGCATGGCGGATGGAGCACGTTTGGGAGTGCGCAGCATGGCGGATGGAGCACGTTTGGGAGTGCGCAGCATGGGGGATGCAGCACGATGGAGGGTGCGCAGCATGGGGGATGGAGCACGATGGGAGGTGCACACCTCCCCCCAACACACACACACACGCGCACTGCACAACACACACACACTAGGAATCACAAACAACGCCCTACACAGACACCCACACACACAGACAACGCTGCACACACAAATATACGCACATACTGCACAACACACACATTGCTCAAAACATACCTCCCCCCAAAACACACCACACACACACAAACCGCACAACACACACACACACACAACGCTACAGACACACAGCGCTCCACAAACAACGCAACACACGCAACACACATACAACACCGCTCTCACCCCCCGCGACACTCAGAACATGTACAGCGCCCTACACAAACACTTGGTAACTACACACAACAACATCTATATATATATATAACAAAAATCATACATGAACTACACAATACGTAAATTCTAGAATACCCGATGCGTAGAATCGGGCCACCTTCTAGTATATATATATATATATATATATATATACATACATACATACATACATACATACATACATACATATACACATATACACATATACACATACACACACACACACCGTATATATATATATATATATATATATATATATATAATGTATATATATCATGATGAGATGTATATATATATATATATAATCACATCTCGGTTGTGGGGTTCTGGTTCTGGCACAGATTTTGCACTGGAGGGTGCCCAGGAAGCTCTCTTGGATGCAAAGTTCTTAAAGGGGTTGTCCACTGCTTTTTACACTGATGGCCTATCCTTAGCTCCTTGGGACAGGTATTAACGGTCTGATCGGCCAGGGTCCGATATCCGAATATCTGTTCTTGGTGCAGGCGGCCGGATACACTGAGTTCCGGAGCTGCCCTGTCTTCTGATTGCGGCCACCGCAGCTGGGTACTGCACGTCCTCCTATTGATTGGAATGGGAAGCGGATGTGCAGTACCCGACCTCGGCCACCATGAGAAGACGGGGCAGCTCCGGGACTGAGCATTTTGGGCTGCCGCCACCAGCACTTAGAACAGCTGATTGGTGGGGGTGCCGGCTGTCGGACCCTGGCCAATCAGACATTGATGACCTATCCTAATTATAGGCCATCAGTGAAAAAGTAGTGGATGACCCCTTTAATATGTTCTAAGGTGGGTATTATTTGTTTTAAGGGGCCACACTGGGGGCATTATTACTGGGTGAGTGGGCACAATACTCTTCTTGCCTTGGGCGCAGGCATCCTCTGTAGCGGGGGAGGTTGGCATTATTATGGCATATTTATGATGTAATAAATATGTAGGTTCCCTTTAATTACCGGGAATGTTTCCTGCAGAACTAAAAAGGATCATTGCTTTACAGCGGATCGGGGGCCAACAATTGCAGATGAA
Organism: Anomaloglossus baeobatrachus; assembly: GCF_048569485.1. Classification (NCBI taxonomy): domain Eukaryota; kingdom Metazoa; phylum Chordata; class Amphibia; order Anura; family Aromobatidae; genus Anomaloglossus; species Anomaloglossus baeobatrachus. Next base: position 45,034,239 of record NC_134358.1, read on the forward strand.
TTGTTCTGCTATTCCAAGTATTGCCCAACAATAGGTTACATAATAGAGCAAACAAGATGTCAGAGCCACAGGCATTTCTGAAAGGATTGTACATCCCCTGATATAATGCCGCTTCTGTAGTGGGTATGGCGTCAAGACGGTTGTGGTGCCTGGCTGACACCCCTTATTTTCAATTGGTTTATCCCTTCTCTTGTACCAATGCCAAAGGCACTTGGAGGCTGATCCATCGTACCACAAAGAACGGGGGAGGGGAATTCATGTGCAATCCAAGAAATAGCAGGAAAAAAAAACAAAAAAAAAAAAACAGTACTGTGCATCATGGAAATGGGTCGAGCTGCAATACCAGACTCAGCCTATAGACAAAAGTGGCGCTGTTTCTGGAATACGATAGCCATCTTTTTCATACACTTACACCCCCTATTCAAAGCTATGCAATTCCTACCATTATGACAACCATTACAGCTACTAGAAATGTTGTTACCCAGATTTCCCAGGCTCCTGAATGACATATCTGACTAGTTAAACAATGGTATCACATGAGGGATGCATCACTTCAGGTAATTGGAGAGGATGACGATGACCCCAAAGGGAGGTTTAATAGCTGCCATTAGTGGTAGTCATCCAGGTTTTTCTTAGTTGCCAATATTTCTCAGGATGTTTAAGTCCCGCCCCTGCTCATTCTAAGACCTCCCCCACGGAACATGGAAATACCCCATCCAGGTGTGTGTAAGCTCACCATTTCTCTAGATCACTTTACTTTCTATACAAATTCCTACGAGACAATCTGTCTGATGAAGGTCTATGGTTGACTGAAACGTTGTTACCCTGGATTGCACTAGATTTTTTCTCATCAACAATATAAGGAGAGCCAGATCCTATCCTCTAGAAATACTCCCTGCCTCATCCTGAGGTTCATCCTCTTCCTTTCGAAATATGAAATCTGGAGCAGTTAGCAAAAGATTGTGAAAGATTGTGATTGACACATGTCATGAAAAAGGGAGAGGGGCTCAAAAGAGACGGGAGTAACAATCCTAAACACAAAGGTCTATAGATATCATGTTATGTAACAATAAAATCCTATGTACCATTGCAAAAAAATTATCCATTCTGGGACTTGTAGTACAACTTAGCAAAACAACCAATGAAAATTGTGTTTTGATTTTCTAAAAATTAAACTTGTGCTTTGATTGGCTGTTATGGACACATAGCCGGTGTGAAACAGCTTTGATAAGAGGCACCTGATCACCTACTAGATTTTTTCTTTCTAATCGGAAAATTTGTGTTTTTCTGGCATTTCATAAGTTTTTGCAACTTTCTCCAGAGCTTAGCAGAGAAGTGGTCGTGCAGGACCTGTAGTGATGTCACGACTATGTGACCATAATGGGTGGAGCTCAGCAAAGGAGAAGTGGTGGTGCAGGACCTGTAGTGATGTCACGACTATGTGACCATAATGGGTGGAGCTCAGCAAAGGAGAAGTGGTGGAGCAGGACCTGTAGTGATGTCACGACAATGTGACCATAATGGGTGGAGCTCAGCAAAGGAGAAGTGGTGGTGCAGGACCTGTAGTGATGTCACGACTATGTGACCATAATGGGTGGAGCTCAGCAAAGGAGAAGTGGTGGTGCAGGACCTGTAGTGATGTCACGACTATGTGACCATAATGGGTGAAGCTCAGCAGAGGAGAAGTGGTGGTGCAGGACCTGTAGTGATGTCACGACTATGTGACCATAATGGGTGGAGCTCAGCAAAGGAGAAGTGGTGGTGCAGGACCTGTAGTGATGTCACGACTATGTGACCATAATGGGTGGAGCTCAGCAGAGGAGAAGTGGTGGTGCAGGACCTGTAGTGATTTCACGACTATGTGACCATAATGGGTGGAGCTCAGCAGAGGAGAAGTGGTGGTGCAGGACCTGTAGTGATGTCACGACTATGTGACCATAATGGGTGAAGCTCAGCAAAGGAGAAGTGGTGGTGCAGGACCTGTAGTGATGTCACGACTATGTGACCATAATGGGTGGAGCTCAGCAAAGGAGAAGTGGTGGTGCAGGACCTGTAGTGATGTCACGACCATGTGACCATAATGGGTGGAGCTCAGCAAAGGAGTAGTGGTGGTGCAGGACCTGTAGTGATGTCACAACTATGTGACCATAATGGGTGGAGCTCAGCAGAGGAGAAGTGTTGTGCAGGATCTGTGGTCATGTCACGACTATGTGACCATAATGGGTGGAGCTCAGCAAAGGAGTAGTGGTGGTGCAGGACCTGTAGTGATGTCACAACTATGTGACCATAATGGGTGGAGCTCAGCAGAGGAGAAGTGTTGTGCAGGATCTGTGGTCATGTCACGACTATGTGACCATAATGGGTGGAGCTCAGCAAAGGAGAAGTGGTGGTGCAGGACCTGTAGTGATGTCACGACTATGTGACCATAATGCGTGGAGCTCAGCAAAGGAGTAGTGGTGGTGCAGGACCTGTAGTGATGTCACAACTATGTGACCATAATGGGTGGAGCTCAGCAGAAGAGAAGTGGTGGTGCAGGATCTGTGGTCATGTCACGACTATGTGACCATAATGGGTGGAGCTCAGCAAAGGAGAAGTGGTGGTGCAGGACCTGTAGTGATGTCACGACTATGTGACCATAATGGGTGGAGCTCAGCAAAGGAGAAGTGGTGGTGCAGGACCTGTAGTGATGTCACGACTATGTGACCATAATGGGTGGAGCTCAGCAAAGGAGAAGTGGTGGTGCAGGACCTGTAGTGATGTCACGACTATGTGACCATAATGGGTGGAGCTCAGCAAAGGAGAAGTGGTGGTGCAGGACCTGTAGTGATGTCACGACTATGTGACCATAATGGGTGGAGCTCAGCAAAGGAGAAGTGGTGGTGCAGGACCTGTAGTGATGTCACGACCATGTGACCATAATGGGTGGAGCTCAGCAGAGGAGAAGTGGTGGTGCAGGACCTGTAGTGATGTCACGACTATGTGACCATAATGGGTGGAGCTCAGCAGAGGAGAAGTGGTGGTGCAGGACCTGTAGTGATGTCATGACCATGTGACTGTAATGGGCAGAACTCAGCAGAGAAGTTTGGGTGGGACGTGACTAAAGTTAAAAAAAGGAGAATCGTGCCTAAACTTGAGTGACAGTGACTGAACCCAACAAAAGCTTCACCCCTATGACTGAATCCTAAGGTCTGCCCTGCATTCACCTACGCATATAAAGTAATTTTTTAACATAAATACATGGAATTTGTTTTGTTTTTAAAGGCATGTTAGTGATACACATTACATCATTTAGAACACATTGAGGCCGGTTTAGTATCGGAAAACGACATGAAAGGTTCTCTTTAACAACTGAGGTTTTACTACAATTGTATCCAGTCCAGGCAATCCTCTGTGAGATAAACAGTCTGGACTCCACTTAACCTGCGCTGATACAGTGTAACGAACAAGAGACAGATTTGTTCTAAAAACGTTCTTATAAAGAATCATTGTACCTTTCACCTGAGTTTTCTTTATCAAACACTGAATATATTAGAGAATGGTAACCTAAGTAATTTCTTGATTTCAAGAACTTGCAAATGTAGACCAGGCAGTAATAGAAGAAGAAAGATGATGCAGCCTCAAAGTAGATATGTAAAACTAATAGTTTATTCCAAATATTTAAAACATATATGACACACTGTTAAAGGGATTGTCTAGAATTGGAAAAACAAGCCTGCTTTATTTAAAAAAAAAAAAAAATAAAAAAAACAAAAAAAAACAAAAAAAAAAAACAGCGCCACTTCTGACTAGTGGTCGTTTTTGGTATTGCAGCTCCACTCAATTTTCTTCAATGGGACTGAATTGCAAAACAAGACACAATCCACTATTAAGAAGGAAGGAGGGTGCTGATTTTGAAGGAAAGCAGACATCTTTTTCTAATTCTGGACACCCCCTTTACTTACTAATGAATCATAATGTGTTTTTAGGACATTGGGGGAAATTGTAACATTTATAAGGGTTTTGTTATATATTGCACAGGGTCCCCATCTCTGGGTCCTGCACCTATCAGGAGGACATCATCATATTGAATGTGAGCTATAGGTTTTTTAGTAAAATTGTTGTTTGTAAATATGATATACCTTGGATTAAGAGTAACTTGGTTTGAGAGCATTTTATAAGACAAGCAAAGCTTTTTACAAATTTGTAACTTGGTTTAAGAGCAATGATTTGCAATAAGAGCAAATCCTCACCGTGCACACGTCCGGTTCTGTCCTTTCACCACACTCTGACCCGCTCTGGGGGTAATTTTCTGTACATATGTACTGTATACTGTACATACAGTATATACTATATAGCATTTCTATCAATTTGCATTTATGGATACAGTATTGTACTTTCTTTCTGCTAACCAGTGCAGCACATTACTTGTACCTCCCGCACACCAACAATTATATAAGCTAAAGTGTAGTTTAATTTGTTTTATGCTTTTTCCTGTACAGTATTCTGTATCAGTATACTGTAATAATTATATATGAATACAGGACATTATTTTGTATTACTGTAATAAGTTTGTATAAATGCAGTAAATATTTTTGGGTTGTGGAACAAATTGTCTGCATTTCAATTATTTCCTATGGGAAAATTCGCTTTGATATAAGAGTAACTTGGTTTAAGAGCAAACTCCCGGAACCAATTATGCTCATAATCCAAGGTTCCACTGTATATTAATACGTATATTCACATTTGCAGTGATAACATTTGCACGCAGCACTCTATACAGCGTATACCAGGGTGACGACAGCTGCCAACCCTTCTGGGCAATGTCACCCTGCTGGTGAGGTGCCAGGAATGCTGTTGATGATCGCTCCGTTGCCTCCTACAGGGCAGACGAGGACATTGCAGGTCACATGCTTTTCGGAAGGGAAACAAAAACAACCCATGGCTGAGATCACAGCGAAGAAACAGATCTCTTGGAAGGCTCCATCAGCCAAGTCACCGTTTACATTGCCTTAATATAGATCAGCCTGACACGGGAAGCCGGCCCCCGGCCGAGGATGCTGAGACTTGTAGTGAATGCTGCTATACCCGCACTGATACGACGTAGCTGCATTGCACCAAACGGAAACATCGTTATCTCGTCTCTACAACCTGTGGCTCGCGAAACATGACAGCGCTATATAAGCAATGCATAATAAAGAAATAAAAACTACAACTCCCAGCAAGTCCTGGAGTTGTATTGCTACGTTAACAGGATCTGATATTTCCCTAGTTTTTTTGCTTGGGAACACAATGCAGAGATTAATTGTTTACATAATAGAATATAATCATAGAATCATAGAATGGTAGAGTTGGTAGAAGTGTGTTCAGATGTAGCAGAGCCGTGCGTGTTTACGCACTAACAATGTAGCTCTGGATAACGAATCTGGCTCTGCTACGTCAACGAACTGGATTTTTCTACATAGTTTGGATTATACTGACCTGGTAATGTCACCGACTAAGTTACTATGTTCCTCCAAGAACCTTTTCCAGCCATCCTCAGTCTTCACCCAGTTCTGGCCGGGAGACCTCCAATCCTGTCCTAGGAAAGGCATGGTCCTTTGTGATGTGAGCTATTGTCCTGGGTATCAGCTGTTTTTGTTGCGCCTCTGTGTGCTGTGTTCTCTCTCTGCTGTTCCCAGCTTGTTCTATGCTATTTATAGTCGTGGCTTTGTTGCCGGAAGTCTTAGGCCCGGCCTCCGACGCTGACATGTGGCTTTGTTTATACCTCATCTTTGTTATTGCAAAATTGGAAATTCAATCGCCAGGCTGCGTCCAGAGAGCGACAGCTGCAGCCCCGTCGCACCAGCAGCCCCTTCCCAGTTTTCCGCAGGTGAAGCCCGTATTTTCCCCTAATTCTGGGGAACTGAAACATTAACCCTTGTACAGTTGACTCGCCTTGTAAACAGGATCATAATCACAGGGTCACATGTGCAGCTGCGAGGACGGTTGTTTGGAGGACGTATTGCAACAAGGAGGTTATTAGAGGATGAAAATGAGCAGAATGCAATGTATACAGGCAGGTGTGGAAAAATGCTTCAAACTAAAGGGGGCTTTACACGCAGCGATATCGCTAGCGAGCATACCCGCACCCGTCGTTTGTGCGTCACGGACAAATCGCACAATATTGTTAGGAGCCGTCACACTACTTACCTGCCTAGCGACGTCGCTGTGGCCGGCGAACCACCTCCTTTCTAAGGGGGCGGTTTGTGCGGCATCACAGCGGCGTCACTAAGCGGCCGCCCAATAGAAGCGGAGGGGCGGAGATGAGCGGCCGTAACATCCCGCCCATCTCCTTCCTCATTGCCGGCGGCCGCAGGTAAGCTGTAGTTCATCGTTCCCGGGGTGTCACACGTAGCGATGTGTGCTGCCTCGGGAACGACAAACAACCTGCGTCCTGCAACAATCAACGATTTTTTGAAAATGAGTGACGTGTCAACAATGGACGATTTGGTGAGTATTTTCCATCGTTAACGGCCGCTCGTTGGTGTCACACGCAACGACGTCACTAACGATGCCGGATGTGCGTCACGGAATCCGTGACCCCGGCGATATATCGTTAGATACGTCATTGCGTGTAACGGGGCCTTAAGAATGCTTTCCAAAATAGAAGTGTTAATGGTTTATTTTTTATCAATTCATAAAATGCAAAGTGAATGAAGAAAAGAGAAATCTAAATCTCATTAGTATTTGGTGACAGCTCTGCGTCTTCATCAATTCTTCTAGGTTATATATACAATTTTTTTAATGGAACTCAGCAAGAGGTTGTTCCAAACATCTTGGAAAAGTAACCCCTGATCTTCTGTGTATGAGGCTTGTGCGGATACTTCTGTCTCTTCATGTGATCTTAGACAGACAAATGGTGTGATATCAGGGCTCTGTGGGGCCGGTGCCACGGCTCTGACAGAGAGGGCATGACTGGAGGGGAGCCCCTGTGCTCGCCCACAGACTAAGCGTACCCTAGGCTTTCCCTCAACCAAGAGGTACGCTTGAAGGTAGTGAGGTCTGAGCCCCCAGCATCTCCCTATTTCCAGTCCTTGGCCCTGATGGTAAGACCCCCTCCACAGCACACCACCCAAGGAAACGGGCCAGGAAAGAAGTAAAAAACCCCACCGACAAATACAGACAGGGGTAACAACAAAACTCACCCACACCTACAACGAGCATCGGACTGGCTACCAGGGGAATCTCCAGTAATGCCAGGCCTGGATTCAGTTACCTGCATTGCACTCCGGAGCTCTCCCCTGCAGCCTGGACTGATCTCAGAGTTTGCAGAACTGAGTCGCGAGCGCCGAGTGATTGATTCCCCAGCGATTGTGGTTCAGTTCATGACAGCTGCGAACAGGCCGGGCTGATCTCCGGAGTTCAGGTGAGAACACCAGAGATCACCCAGGCCTGTCTGCAGCTGTCATGAACTGAACCGCAATCACCGGGGAATCAATCACTCGGCGCTCGCGGCACAGTCTAGGCTGCAGTCTGGAGCTCAGGTGAGAGTTCCGGAGTGCAATGCAGGTAACTGAATCCAGGCCTGGCATTACTGGAGATTTCTCCGGTAGCCAGTCCGACGCTGCCTATAACAAACACCAGAGGACAGAAAAAGGTGTAACTAAGGAAAGGCGAAAGTAACAACTGGCTACTTTCACACACCAAAGCAGCAGACAGCAGCCTTGTAAACCTTGCAGCAACCACAACAGCCTCCTCACAGCTCCAGGCCTAGCTCCAGAATGAACTGAATAACTGGAACCTTCTAAAGGGAGCAGAGGGCTTTTACCCAGGCCGGAAGTTGTCATCAGAGAAAACACCTGAACAGAGTTAATGAGCTTGCTGCTGGCAAGGAGAACTGATATTAACCCTGCGACTGCCAAAAGAAAAACACATGTTTAATGTGTATGGCTTCATATGATAAATGAGACTCCAAACCTGAGCCTGTCACTAATCTCAAAAAGAGAAGACCGTCACAGCTGGATCATCACCTCCAGGACACCTCGTTCTTAATGACATTGGCTGGATGTTTGGGGTTATTCTCTGCCTGCAGAATACATTTGGAGACAATCAGACCCCTCCCTGATGGTATTACATGATGGATAAGTAATTTTTTGAATTTCTCATCATAGAGTACATCAAGAAATGGGCAATGTTGGGGTACTTTGCACGCTGCGACATCGCTAGCCGATGATAGCGATGCTGAGCGCGATAGTACCCGCCCCTGTCGCAGATGCGATATCTTGTGATACCTGCCGTAGCGAACATTATCGCTACAGCAGCTTCACACGCACTTACCTGCTCTGCGACGTCGCTCTGGCCAGCGACCCGCCTCCTTCCTAAGGGGGCGGGTCGTGCGGCGTCACAGCGACGTCACATGGCAGGCGGCCAATAGAAGCGGAGGGGCGTAGATGAGCGGGAAGTAAACATCCCGCCCACCTCCTTCCTTCCGCATTGCCGGTGGAGGCAAGTAAGGAGATGTTCCTCGCTCCTGCGGCTTCATACACAGCGATGTGTGCTGCCGCAGGAACGAGGAACAACATCGTATCTCCTATTGGTGCGACATTACGGAAATGTCCGACGCTACACAGATCACCGATTTACGACGCTTTTGCGATCGTTTATCGGCGCATCTAGGCTTTACACGTTGCGACGTCGTTACCGGCACCAGAAGTGCGTCACTTTCGATTTGACCCCAACGATATCGCAGTAGCGATGTCGCAACGTGCAAAGTACCCCTAACATGAGCTCAGGACTGGCAGCACCAATTACTATTCTGTCATGCACTGGCTAGTGGGGCAAAATACACAAAATAGAGGGATTTCACCACGACAAACATGGGGTGTACTATAACAATGGTGAGCCCTGATGCTAGTGAGAAGGAAGATGGACACCTCATCCACTTACCTGCCGCTGTACCCTGCACTCCTAGCCAGTCCCCATACAGGTTCCTCACCTGCCCCACTGAGCAAGAACCTGAAGCCCCAAGTGACCCTGTAATAGTCCTGGCTAGTGAGTGGGCAGGTAAGGGACACTAGCCTCACTGCTGCACTAAAACAACACACCAGGCAAGGAAAACAGACAGGGAGAAACCACAATGATCAGCACCAAGACTGCAGCCACCAGAGCAACTTCAACACAGGGTTTCAGCAGCTCCTTCCACCTCTTGACCCAGCATCCAAATGGCAAAGAATAACCGGCACCCTCTGCTGGTAGCAGAGGGTATATAAAGGGACTGGGAGTTTTCTCAAACTGGAAACACCTGACCAGGATTCAGAAGCTGCTGGAAAGCAAACTGAGATTAACCCTATGACTGCCAAAAAAAAGGAAATCCATTTAATATTGAGAGTCTTGCATGGAAATAACTCTCAAGTCCAGACTCCTCAATCTGTCACTAGTGTCATAACGCAGAGGGACAGGCGTAACATATTCTGAGCAGTCTGACCAAAGTGGACTTTGTGTAAGAATTGTGGCCAAAAGCCATATCTAACCAAAGAAAACAGGGCCAAGAGACTCAACTATGCACAAAAATATAGGAACTGGGGTGAAAAAAAATGGCAGCAGGTCGCCTGGACTTGGGAGTCAAGGTTTTTAAAAAATATTTGTCGGTAGCATAAGGAAGTTTGTTCACTGAAGAGCAGCGGCACAATAATGAGGGTCTGCAGGAACACTGAGGGGTCCTCGGAATGTGGTGAAGATTAATGACATCCTTAATGGGAAGGTGTCATTAAAAAAAAAAAAAAATTCAATAACTGAAAAATATAAAGTATTAATGTTTTAATGTTTTGTTTCAATAATATTATTTGTTTTTAATTGAACAAAATATAAAAAAAAATTAAAAAGTTTGATATTTTCCACTGTTAAACACTAGGGGGAGCAGCTGCTGAAATCCTACAGAAATCCTACTGTAGAAATATCTCACATTACAGCTGCAGTAAAGTGGGCAGAGTCTGCTCTCCTGTGTGTGATGTCACCTCCCCTTCCTAATCTGGGTGTTTCCAAAAGGATAAGGGAGGATGAAGCTTAGGATCACAGTGCGGAGCCATTTTGTTGGTGACCACAAATGTCTAAAGTGTCACCAAGGACAGCAGGCAGTATCACACAGGATAGGATTACATACCCAGCTCAGGAGACAGTATCACACAGGATAGGATTAGATACACAGCTCAGGAGACAGTATCACACAGGATAGGATTAGATACACGGCTCAGCAGACAGGATCACACAGGACGGGAATAGATACACAGCTCAGCAGACAGTATCACACAGGAGAGGATTAGATACACGGTTCAGAAGACAGTATCACACAGGATAGGATTACATACACAGCTCAGGAGACAGTATCACACAGGATAGGATTACATACACAGCTCAGCAGACAGTGTTATTATTATTATTATTATTTATTATTATAGCGCCATTTATTCCATGGCGCTTTACAAGTGAATCACACAGAACAGGATTAGATACACAGCTCAGCAGGCAGTATCACACAGGATAGGATTAAATACACGGCTCAGCAGGCAGTATCACACAGGACAGGATTAGATACACAGCTCAGCAGACCGTACCACAGGACAGGATTAGATACACAGCTCAGCAGACCGTACCACAGGACAGGATTAGATACACAGCTCAGCAGACAGTATCACAGGATCGGATTAGATACACGACTCAGCAGGCAGTATCTAATCCTAATTAGAAATACAAGCAAAGTTCTGTATATTGTATAATCAGTGGAGAAGTGAAACGTTCCACAACTTTCTAATATACATTGCATTTCTTTTGAGGATCTCTGTTTGCTGTCAGTGAATGAAAACAGTCTTGTGTTCCTCTCTAAAGGCAGCAAACCTACACTACATGATGATTTGTTACAATATTGAGCTAAACAACCAGAACATTGATACATTGTACAGCTACTGCTGATCATTGTCATCTGGATACAATTGTAATCACCTCTCAGTAGATTGCTGGATCAGCTATGAACGGCTTTGACTGTGACAGGGGTGGACATATCATTGGGGCAAGGGGCCCAAGAGTTCGGGGGGCTCATTACCAACTCCATAGCATGATGAATTGTGCATATAGATGGATTCTTGGGCTGCGGAGGCCCCTATACTGTTCCTGCATAGGGCCCCTTTTCTCCCTGCAAATACAAACTAAAGTGTTCCCATTCACTACAAGCAGATTTATTTACAAATGGAGGCAACAAAACTGTACATCGCTGTCCTTTAGGCTATGTGCCCACGCTACAGGATTTACCGCGGATTTACCGCGGATTTTGCCGCGGATTTACCGCGGATTTGCCGAAAATCTGCAGCAGCAGCACTTCCAAGCCATTTCAATGGCATTTTGGAAATGCTGTGCCCATGCTGCGGATTTTTCCGCGGCGGATTTGCCGCGGATTTTGATCCGGAAAAATCTGCAGCATGTCAATTGTTTGGTGCAGATTTGGTGCGGATTTTTGGCTTTGAATGGGGAAAAAAAAAAAAATCCGCATCAAAATCCGCGGCAAATCCGCGGTAAATCCGCGGCAAATCTGCGGCAAATCCGCAGGTGCGGATTTGCCGCGAAAGTCGCGGATTTTCAGGCAAAAAAATCCGCAGGGACATTCTAGCGTGGGCACATAGCCTTATAGTTTGTTACAATTGTGAGCTAAACAACCAGGACCCCAGACTGATATATTGTGCGGCTGCGGCTGAGTATTGTCTATTGGATACAGTTGTGTCTACTTCTCATGCGATGACAGAACTCCCCATGCACAGATTGTGATCTTATTCCCTGACAGCAGACAGACATCTTAAAAATAGGGAAAAGTTAGAAAGTTGCAAAACTTTTCTTTCAGTCACTGATTAAGCTTTATTTAAAGGGAACCTGTCAGCAGAATTTTCGCTATTAAACTAAAATACTCCCCTTCTGCAGCTCCTGGGCTGCATTCTAGAAAGGTTCCTCTTGCTACTGGCCCCCCTTTCAGACCTAAATAACAACTTTATAAAATATTACCTTTTGCTATGGTAATGAGGTTTGCTGGCCCCGTGGACGGGCTGTATTTCGTCAGTTATCCCCCCTCCTGCCGCTGTTTGCCGTCCCCCAGTGTTCATTTACATAGATGAGGCCGCCGCCCTCATCTTCCTAGGTGCTCCTGAAGTCTCGCTCATGCGCAGTGACACTATTGCGGGACTGAGCAGTTTTCAAATCGCGAGCGCCGGTAATGTTATTGCGCAGGCGCGAGATTATGAGCGGCGCTGTGAATGTCATCACCAGCGTCATCCAAGTACCCGCCCATAATCTCGTGCCTGCGCAATAACATCACCGGCGCTCGCAATTTGAAAACTGCTCAGTTCTGCGATAGTGCCACTGCGCATGCGCGAGACTTCAGGAGCACCTAGGAAGATGAGGGCGGCGACCTCATCTATGTAAATGAACACTGGGGGACGGCGAACAGCGGCAGGAGGGGGGATAACAGACAAAATACAGCCCACCCATGGGGCCAGCAAACCTAATTTCCATAGCAAAAGGTAATATTTTATAAAGTTGTTATTTAGGTCTGAAAGGGGGGCCAGTAGCAAGATGAACCTTTATAGAATGCAGCCCAGGAGCTGCAGAAGGGGATTCTTTAAGTTTATAGCGATATTTCTGGTGACAGGTTCCCTTTAAACAGTGTCTGTCACTGGAGCGGACGCACCAGCCACACAGGGGCCCCATGAGGTAGGGGAGCACTTTCACCTCCAGAGCAGCAATCAACTTCTGCTGCACACTTATTAAAGGGGATGTTATTGGACTGTAAAGGGGCCCATATACTTTTCATGCACATGGGTCCTCTTCTGTCTGTGTCCACTTCTTGTCTGTCTCCTGCAGGAATTTTTATATTAACCCATTACTGCCCTAGTCCAACAAGGATGTGAACATTACCTTCCCCTTGCTCTGGATCTCTAGGGATTCTGACATTAATAGTGCATTTTAACTTCATGTAAAGTGACTTAAAAGACATTTTTCTTTTGTTCCTGAGCCTTTCCGTTCCCAAGATATGGTCCTACCCTCCATGCAGAAAAATCTAGTCTTATCCAAGTGGACATTTTTTGTTATTTTTGTGGTGGGCTTCTTCTTGAAAACTACACCTGTTTGGATAAAAAAAAGACTTGATTGGTATACAAAGAAGAAGGGGCCATATCTCAGGAATGGGAGAGATACAAGCTGTCACGTAACTAGTGTCCAGTTGGCCCCAGTGCCAAATCTGGACCTGCCCCTCCTCGCATGTTGGTCAGATGTATGGGCCCTTGTAGCGTTCTAAATCCTAAAAAGACATGTGTTCCCCCCTTCATTATGTAGTAATGTCCCTCTTCCTGGTAAATATGACAACCATCCTGGTATATATGTCCCCATCCTAGTTTATATGTCCACAGCCTGGAATATATGTCCCCATTCTGGACCCATCCCGGTATATATGTCTCCCATCCTTGGCTCCTTGCTTGTAAATATATCCTCTATTCTGATTTATATTCCCCATTCTGGTAAATATGTTCCCCACCTTGTTAAATATGTTCTCCATCCTTGTAAATATGTTTCCCATCCTGGTATATATGTCCTTATCCTGGGCCCCTTCCTGCTATATATAGTCCCTGTGCTATCTCTAATGCATGAACCAGCGCCCAAATATTATTCTTACCTTCCTTGGCTCCCATGTCACGCAGCGTCCTCTTCTTTAGCCGGCGCAGTGGCTGTCAGTAGACGTCGGTGTACCTGCTATGGCGTTGCATGATGTCACTGCCATGAACCCCAAGACACAGGTGTGCCAAAAACAGTTGTCGGCCTGTGTTTGGCCAGTGGCATGTACTGCAGTCCAGGGATGCGATGGGTCTCTGTGCCGCAATGCATTTCAGCTGGATGGTGTAGCTATGTGAGAGAATAGATTCCATTTTGTTTCTATAGTTTCCATCTTGTCCTATAGCTAATCATAGGGTTCAGCTAAGGGTACTTTCACACTTGCGTTTTTTTCCTTCAGTCGCAATCCGCCATTTTGGAAAACATCAGAATCCGTTAACGGATTCCGCTGCTTCCCATAGACTTGTATGGACGACGGATTGTGACTGATGGACCTGCATTGCTTCCGCTGGCCGACGCTGCGTTGCTTCCGCCGGGCGGAAGGAACGCAGCATGTAACATTTTTTGAGCAGCGGAATCCTTAGGATTTCGCTGCGCATGCTCTCTCTGGCTCCCTGCACACATAACCCGGGTACAGATCGGGTTACTAAGCAAAGCGCTTTGCTTAGTTACCTGATATTTACCGTGGCTACGTGTGCAAGGAGCCAGTGCCAGTGGGCGGGACCAGGTGGATGGAGAACACCCACCTAGGGGTCCTGAGGTGCTAGGGGTGGGATCAAGTCAGAGCAGTTCTGGACAGGGAAAGTGACAGTCGTGTTGTGCTGAGCAGTCAGTGAAGTGTAGTCAGGGGTCGGAGCCCCTTGGCTACAGCAGCACCTGCAAAGGACTAGGTGGCAGACGGCGGTCCATGTCTAGCAGGAGAAAGGAAAGACAGCTGCCGGAGATCCGAGGAGGACCGGGACAGGGTAAGAGCCCGCTGGTACCGACACCGGAGAACCAACCCAGGAACCGTGCACAGAGGGGGTACTTGGATTCTGAAGCCAGGACCGGAACCAACGGCCTAGCTAATTAACCAATTGAGGGCAGGAATATAGGTCCTGTCCCAACCAAAGTCCCAAAAGCAGACAACAGCCCACAGCGGGGGATAGGGCATCCGCCAGGGCCCGGTAGATCCCAAGGGCCTGCGTCAGCGTGCAAAGCTCCTCAGGTACACAACAAGCTGGGAGCGGATTTCTCCCGTTCCACAAGGGGTTAAATCAACACAAGAGAAACACACAGTGCAGGAGGAAGGGCCCCTGCCCTGTGAGCCCGGGTGTGGACCAGCACACCCCTCCAGAAGGCTCCCGGCATTCAGCTTTGGTTTACAATACAGACTCTGTGTTTACTGACCATCCACATCAGTACAGCCTCATCCAGCACCACGACTACCAACTGTAAGTTTCCTACTTCCTGCCTCTTAAAGACTGCTCCATGGAATTCCACACAATACCTGGGCCCCGGGACTACACCCCCCCCACCCGTGGAGGGGATCCCACTTGCTGCCCTGCTCCATCAGCCCCGGGCGCCCCCATAACCAGGCAGTGGCGGTGTCACCATCCCTCACCGCAACCCACGGGTGACGTCACAGACAATCTCCCTTGTAAATAACCCCTTTTCACTCGTGGACAACGGACGGCTGCGCGAGCCTCGGATCCGGCTACCACTCGAGCCACTGCCCAGATCTGAGTACCTCGAGCGGCCCCCCGGTTGTGATCTGTCCCCCGTCCGCGACAAATACATCTATTAATAAAGGAGAAGTCTTTGAGTATACCATACTAAGTTTGTGCTGTATTGACTTCCCAAGCGCTCGTGAAACAAATCTTATTAATTTGGAGTTCCAGAGGCATAGAAGGAGCATATTTTGCTCACAGCTATTGCCATTTAATGATTAAATATTGCCAGGCTATGTCATCCCTTTACATGTGGACGGGTCTGACCTCTCTGATCTGCATAGATTTTCAGATTGAGATATATGCCAACATATTATAGGACGGGAACAGCACTTAAAACCTTTTACTGATCAGTGACCAGTTCTAAATGACTGGAAAATAATGACATCTTATATGTAAAAAGAGGAAGTGGTGTGTTCCATGACATGTTGGCGACCGATAAATTATAAGTTCAACTTATGGTAATTATCACTGTGACTAACCCATGAATTGCCTCATGTGAGGGGAAGCTGAGGAGCGTTGTCACATAGAAATGTCTCAGTAAATTGTCAGTGTCTCTCATCTCTGCATATCAACTTCTTAAAGGAAATCTGTCACCAGGTTTTTGCTATTTAAATTGTGAATAACATAATGTAGATGTTGAGATCCTCATTCCAGCACGGTGTCACTTACTAGGCTGTGTGCTGCAGTGCAGGTTCAATATAATTAGTGTTTTATCAGCAGGAGGTTATCAATGCAGGACTGGGTGTCCTGTGCCAGACTGTCCATCTAATCTGTATTACCTAACCCCCCCCTTCCCCCTGGAGGCAGGAGCGGTGGTGGAATAGGGCGATGCAGATATGGCTGCGGGCGCTGTGCTGGAGCTGTGGGCGATGTGCTGGAGCTACGCTGTGCTGGGGCTGCAGGCCGATGGTGCTGTGCTAAGCTGGGGCTGCAGGCGCCATCCTGAAAATGTCTGCAAAGTGGACTTAAAATAATGATGTCCGGAGTTGGCGCGTGCGCAGATGGAGCTCTCGACTCAAGATTTCACCTGCACGCGCCTGCTTCGGCCCATTTATTTCCCACCAGCGAACTTAAGGAAAATGGAGCCCAGAGGTGGCACGTGCACAGATGAGATCTTGAGCTAAGAGTGCCATCTGCGCATGCGCCGACTCCGGGCCCCTCAGCCCCAGAACAGCACAGGGCCTTTGGCCTGCAGCCTCACCACAGCACAGCTACAGCACATCGCCCGCAGTCCCAGCACAGCGCTCGTAGCACCAACACAGCAAAGCGCCCTCTACCCGTAGCCCCAGCACAGCGCAGCTCTAGCACAGCACCCACGGCATTGCTCCTACGACCCCTCTCCACCATCCCCGATAAGCAACATTTGGATTATAAGACGCACCCCTCATTTTCCTCCCAAAGTCCATCTTATAATTTAAAAAATACGGTATTTCCTTAGCAGTAATGCATGTCCAAACTCCTATAGCCAGTGTTTTGCATACTTTACCGTCTCAGACGCCAGCTGTATATTTGTTAAAGTATATTCATGTTTGGTTTGCATCTGTTCACATTTGTCTGTTACGAAGTGCCATCAGTTTTCTTATTTTAGATTATGGGGTCATACCTTCTGACTGAGCACTCCTTCCAATCAACTTAAAGGGAACCTGCCAGGTGTAATATGCACCCAGAACCACAAACAGTTCTGGGTGCACATTGCTAATCCCTGCCTAACTGTCCCAGCCTATAGTAGCACAGATAAAGGGATCATTAGAAAAGGTATTTCTAAATAACCCATATGATATGCTAATGAGGCCAACGACTAATCGCAAGGGTGTTAGTTCCCTTGGCTAGTCGGCCCCCTTAGCATGTTAGTATGCTCCCGTGGGCGTGCTAACATGCCAATGGATGCGCAGCGTCAGAGGATGGTCGCGCTCACCTCTCTGCTGCCACCGCGTCTAAGTTCTGGATTTTGACTCAGTACGCATGATGTGTCTCAATTTTTACATGTATTTTCTTAGCAGTAATGTATGTCCAAATTCCTGTACTCATTGTTTGCATACCTTAGTGTCTCAGAGTGCAGCTGTATATTTGTTAGAGTATATTTCATTTTCAATTTGCACCTGCTCACATTTGTCTGTTAGGAAGTGCCATCAGTTTTCTTATTTTAGATTATAGGGTCTTACCTTCTGACTGAGCACTCCTAATCAACTTAAGGTGCTTTTTAATTTCCCATTAGCAGCTTCCTGCCCACCCATAAAATTGTAGGCTGTTCAGCCCAAGTAAAGGCATTTAGGTAGGGACTCCGCAAAGGGTAATACGCCTTGATGCTGGCTGCTAGGCTCACATAAAACTGGCTTTTATTTATTTGCTAAGTCTCAATTTCTTTATCGTTCCTATGGGAGACCCAGACATTGGGTGTATAGCTTCTGCCTCCGGAGGACACACAAAGTACTACACTAAAAAGTGTAGCTCCTCCCTCTGAGCATATACACCCCCTGGATAACCAGATCTAGCCAGTTCATTGCTTTGTTGCTGAGACGCAGGGTTCCAAGTCCCTGGGGATGAGTGCTCCGTCCGGCAGGATCCTGAAGGGCTGCGGATGGAGACCGGTCTCCTGCAAAGCAAGGAGAACCGTGCTGGCTCCCACTTCAAGCCAGAGCCTGAGGGATGGTGAAGGAGCGCGGCATGTAAGGCTCCAGCCTTGGAATCAACCTTAACAACACCGCCGACACAGTGGGGTGAGAAGGGACATGCCGGGAGTCCAGGGTTGGACCCGCTTTTCTTCAAAAACTTTCCAAAATGAAAAATCAGATGAGAATGCATGTGTGGATGTATGCCTTCTGAACACAAAGCAATGAACTGGCTAGATCTGGTTATCCAGGGGGTGTATATGCTCAGAGGGAGGAGCTACACTTTTTAGTGTAGTACTTTGTGTGTCCTCCGGAGGCAGAAGCTATACACCCAATGTCTGGGTCTCCCAATACGGAACTATAAGAAAAAGAATTTACGGTAAGTAAACAAAATTCTCTTTTTTTACATTTATTTACTTAGCAGTAATGCATGTCCAAATTCCTATATTCAGTATTTGCATATCTTAGAATCTCAGAGTGCAGCTGTATATTTGTTATAGTATATTTCATGTTTGGTTCGCACCTGTTCACATTTGTCTGTTAGAAAGTACCGTTACTTTTCTTATTTTAGATTATAGGGTCATGCCTGCTGACTGTGCCCTGCTTCACACCAGCTTAAGGTGCTTTTTAATTTCCTTTTTGCAGATTTCTGTCTGCCCATAAAATTGTATGTTGTTCAGCCCAGGTTGATACATTTAGGTAGAGACCCAGCAAAGAGAGATACGCCTTAACGCTGGCTGCTGGGCTCACATAAAACTGGCCTTTTTCATTTGCCAAGTGTCTCAATTTTTACATTTATTTCCTTAGCAGTAATGCATGTCCAAATTCCCATAGTCAATGTTTGCATACCTTAGTATCTGTATATTTGTTAGAGTATAACCACCAGTATGGCTGTCACCAAGCAGCCAAATAACATTTAATTTTCTCCCCTTAGCCACTGCTTCATTAAACTGGCTACAAAGCAATGAAATGATAATTACCTGCAGATTAACCCTAAACCTACAGATAAATTGCAATTTTTTTATGTGACACATTCTCTTTAATATTATGGGGACAATGTTGACATTACTACAATGGGGAGACTGTGACTATTTCTATAATAGGTCACTGTGGACATTTCTCTTATGGGGGTACTATGAGAATTGATGTTATGGGTCTCTGCTCTGTATATATTTCTGTAAAGGGAGCATTGTGACTATTTATGCTATCGGGCATTTTGTCTTTTACTATTTTGGGGGCACTGTGACTATTTCTATTATAGGTCACTATAGCTATTGATGTTATAGGGGCACTGTGGACACTTCTCTTATGGGGGTACTATGAGAATTGCTGTTATGGGGCTCTGCTCTGTATATATTTCTGTAAAGGGAGCATTGTGACTATTTATGCTATCGGGCATTTTGTCTTTTACTATTTTGGGGGCACTGTGACTATTTCTATTATAGGTCACTTTAGCTATTGATGTTATAGGGGCACTGTGGACATTTCTCTTATGGAGGTACTATGAGAATTGCTGTTATGGGGCTCTGCTCTGTATATATTTCTGTAAAGGGAGCATTGTGACTATTTATGTTATCGGGCATTTTGTCTTTTACTATTTTGGGGGCACTGTGACTATT
This sequence comes from Anomaloglossus baeobatrachus, assembly GCF_048569485.1. Lineage (NCBI taxonomy): Eukaryota > Metazoa > Chordata > Amphibia > Anura > Aromobatidae > Anomaloglossus > Anomaloglossus baeobatrachus. Next base: position 45,053,778 of record NC_134358.1, read on the forward strand.
TCTATTATAGGTCACTGTAGCTATTGAAGTTACAGGGGCACTGTGTACATTTCTCTTATGGGGGTACTATGAGAATTGCTGCTATGGGGCTCTGCTCTGTATATTTTTCTGTAAAGGGAGCATTGTGACTATTTATGCTATGGGGCATTTTGTCTTTTACTATTTTGGGGGCACTGTGACTATTTCTATTATAGGTCACTGTAGCTATTGATGTTATAGGGGCACTGTGGACATTTCTCTTATGGGGGTGCTATGAGAATTTTTTTTATGGGGTTCTGCTCTGTATATATTTCTGTAAAGGGAGCATTGTGACTATTTATGCTATGGGGCATTTTGTCTGTTACTATTTTGGGGGCACTCTGGCTATTTCTGTTTTGTCATTATATATTTAGCCAAAAACAACAACAAATCAGGATTACATTTCCTTTGAAGAAGATTTTTTAAAAATTTTTTTGTATGGAATTGTAGTTCCATTTTTTGCAGGGGGTTCAAAATAAAGGGAAATCTATATAAATGGTGCTAGTCTGCAATACCACAGAAAGCCTGTATACAGGGGGGCGCTGTTTGGGGTCAAAAGATTTTTTTTTGAGCTCGGTGCAGTTGCTTCTACTTATCAGTGACACCATCGGCCGCTCACACAGTAAATTCATGAATGACAGTGACACGCACTGTTTTAATCACCGGCTAACCAGCTGATGGTACTGTCATTGTGCCAGATTCGGACAAGAAAGCATTACAGGCTCAGATTAATGAGTTTTAGTTAAAAGCAGATTGAATAGAAGTTTTGCACCGTGTTCTCGACCACAGGGTCACATGAGAGCGCTCTTCTTACAATCACATTAGGGCAGCCAAAATAAGTTCTGCACAGTCACCAGGGCACTGCTGTGGAGTAATGCAAATCAACGAAATGGAAACACATGTGGGAGTGGATGCCAAGGCTGAAAATAGTTTCCAGGGACACTTTGCCGCTGAGCTGGAGCATGTGAGCCCATCACACATCCTACTGCCCCTGTAGACCTTCATAATGGCAACCAACTGGAGTTATTGTGAATGTTAACACTTATACACTATTTCTTTTTTAATCTAAAAGTAAAAAAATCCATGCCAATTTCATGATTTTTTTTTAATGCCTACAGTCACCAGTAGAGGGAACCCAAGAGCGACTGCCCACTGTAGAATAAAAATAACACAACTGTATGCAGTAAGCGCCCCCTTGTGGTGGCTGCAGGCAATCAAAATAATATGTTTTACTATATATATATTCAGACAATATGACCTTAAAAATGTTACTTGTGTACTTTTCTCACAAAATACATTAAATACACTGTAATATATTTTGTTTTATGTAAAAATCCCCATAAATGGAACTTGCCGCCAGATTTGTCGTTTATAAGCTGCGGTCACCACCGGTGAGTCCTTATATACAGCATTCTAGAATACAGTATATAAATGCCTTGGCAGCTCTGTATAATGTAAAAAAAACCTCTTTATTATACTCACCTAGGGGGCGGTCTGGTCCGATAGGCGTCCCTGCTCATGCGTTCATTACCTCCTCTCTCCGGCGTGGCGCCTCCTCTCTACAGCGATCTCCGTCCTCCTTCTTTTGAGCCCCGTGTGGATGATGTGTCCTATGTCATCCACACAGGCCGGCATTGTGGTCCTGCGCAGGCGCACTGCTCTCTGCCCTACTAAGGGCAGCTCATAGTACTATAATGCGCAGGCGCGAGGAAAGGTCAAAAACTACAATACTTTAATCTGCCCTCACCTGGGCAGATCATAGTGTGCCTAAGGCCAGTATCACACATCCTTCTTTTTGCCAGTTTCGTGGATTCGGCGCGCTCCTGTACAGTGAATACAGTACAATGACAGCGCTGTAACTTCCGGGTCACATGCGCCGGTCACATGACAGCACGTGACTGGCGCTTGTTGCGCTGTCATTGTACTGTATTCACTGTACGGGAGCGCGCCGGATCCGCGAAACCGGCAAAAAGAAGGATGTGTGAAACTGGCCTAAGTGCCGGTCTGTGCGGATGACGTAGAATGCATCATCCACACGGGATTGGGAAGAAGGAGGATGGCAGTGGAAGGCAAATAGGAGGTGCTGAACCCATGAACAGAGATGCCCACCAGTCTGTGCACTTATATACAGTAATCTAGAATGCTTTATATAAGGGCTCACTGATGGTGGCCGCAGGTTATAAGGGAAAATCCTGTTGACAGGTTTCCTTTAAATAAAAATCCTGGCAGCTGACATATTCTTGGGTAATTATCAGGAGCGTATATAGAAATCCATGGAAAAAACAGCAAAGTTGCGAAATTGGGGTCCCCCTTGGGCCCCTGGGTTCCATTCAACAGCCCATAACCTACCTGTGTTTGTGTTCTGGAGGCTTATCGGGAGGAGATGGAAGCAGCCCTTACCATCTAACCTCTTAAGATGCTATAGATGCTGTTCTCCATGGCATCTAAGGGTTTAAACTGCAGATTTCAGCGCTAGCTCCAATTGCAGCCTTTACTGGTGGGTGCCTGATGAGTAAAACAATTGGTTCCCTCAAGTAATGGGGCAGGCTGAGCACGTGAACCTATTCCATGCAAAGTGTCTGTCAGGCCGAGGACGAGAGGACCCCCTTGTGAGCAACGCAGCACAAAGGATACACCAGGGCAACAATACAACAGATGGCTCTGGCGCTAGGTAGAGAGGAGAGGGGTCCCCTCCTGACACTCACCTGAGGCTGATCCCTGTAGTCTCTAACATCCATAGATGGGTCCTTCCTCTGTGCGCTCTTGTACCTAGGCCCTGAACTCACCCTAACTAGGCCGAAGGCCAGCGAGACGTTTGTCTCACCACTACAATAAAATAACAGAAGGAAAGTAAGACAAGCAGTGGAAAGACACATCAAATAATTCTCCACAGCTGCTCAAACAGGAATCTTCTCAGCTGCAACAGTTACAACACCTCAGCTGCTCCAGAACTAGGCTCCTTCAAAGTGCTCAGTTATTATAGATGAGCTAAATCCGGCATAGGAGAGCGTGAGGAGTGAGTGTATATATAGTGGAAAGGATGCAACTGAGATTAATAGCTACAAGTTCAGCACCACATTTATTGGAATTATATATGCGCCTAGTTAGGATAAGTGATGAGCGGATTTTAAAATAGATCTGAAATCAACCAAACTCTGAAACCTTCTGATTCTTGATCCCCCCGAGGTGTCAGGAGGGGCTTGACAGGGCGTCACATATCCAACCTTTGGTTAAATCCCCACTCTTAAATGGTCCTGGCTTCCTTGTGACATTTTTTCTTTTTGGATCAGTAGCTCTATGTACAGAGTGGATAAAAGGAATACTCAACTTTGAACATTAATGCGAGGGGTCAAAAGGCATGTTATAAGAAGAGAACATTTCTAGACAATTGCAATAGACCATTGCATGTGATACATGTAATCCTATAGTCCACCGAGTCCTTGAAAAAGACCAAAGATTGTGGTCGTAACGTTGGACTTGAATATTCTGGGGTTTTTTTGCCCTCACAAGAATGACACGAAAATAAAAGCATTTGAAAAAGTAATCTTATTCTGTGGATTCTCATTAGTATGCCGGAATTTTCTCTACATTTTTGGACACTTTTGTTTCCAAGCACTGTATATATTATATAGTTGGGCCAGGCCTAACTTTTATATTGAAACTGTCGCCAGACCTAGGGCCCTGTGCCCCGTGCGTGCCCAGGTTCCAATGGTGCTCCCTCGTACCATCCCTGGGGTCTTGACTCCGTCCAAGAGGTACTTAGTTGCTCCTATGCTGGCAACCTGAATCCCATGCCCCCGGGTCACCGTTACACGGACCCAGCTCCATGCACACTTCACCTCCTGCACTTCACATTGTACTCTCCCTAACACACTGGCTTGCCCCCTCCCACCAGGTGGTCTAGTCTTTCCTGGTTTGGCTCGCCCTCTGGGAGTCTCAGACTACCCAATTAGCCCTGGTGTGGGTGGCAACTGGGGTTTTGGTTGTGTGTTGTTGTTGCTGACACTGGAGTTAGAGGTCCCAGGGAGTAGGTCCTGCATCCCCGAGAAGATGCAGTTCTCTGTAGTGCCCTGAGTGGCTCAGGGGCGCTACAGAACAAAGTCAGGGAGCCTTCTGCACAGCCAAATGCTGTGACCTTCTATGGTCAGAAACCACATGACTGTCTGTCACCCATAACATCTGCGTAACAGAAACAAATCCTGACAACGTGCACTGTTGGTGGCTCTTGTGTTGGTGAACACTGCTCCACACTGGTGGACACAGACAGAAAAGGGCTCATATGCAAGAACAGTATATGGGCCCTATGCAGTCATCATAATGCACAATTCCACATGGCTTGGTGGTAGGAATGTGCCCCCTTACCTCTTGGGCCCCTGCTGCACCAATGATATTTCCGCCATTGCTTTTCCAGACCTACATACATAACCCAAACATACCCAGAGACATGTGATTTTGGCACTTGTATGAATAGCATTATAGTCCTCAAGTTGGGGCTCGACTTGGGATCACAAAAAAAGACCTTTAGGCTATGTGCGCATAGAAAATGGACTTTTCTTAAGAAAAATCCGCACCCTCTGGCAGAATACCGCACCCGCGGCAAAAACCGCTGTAAAAGTGCACCCCCATTTTTGCTGCGGGTTGGTCCCTGCTGTTTTTTACCATTATCTATGGCAAAACCGCAGGTATCTGCAGAAAAGAAGTGACATGATCATTCTTTTTGCTGCAGAAATTCTTCAGCAATACCTGTAGGGGAAAAAAAACGCAGTGTGCGCGCAGCATTTTTTTTTACCATAGGTTTTGCTGAGGAATGACTGCAGAAAGGTTATGAACATTTTCTGCAGCAATTTATGCAGCAAAACCGCGGCAAAAACCGCAGGGTGCGTATAGGGCCTAGTAGGGAATATTGTGGACTTGCACACTATAGGATGCATCCATTTTTGACTGTTGGATTAGCTTGGTCCCAATCAGTCTTGAGAATGCAGGACGTCCACCGGTGTCTCTTATGTGCCACGTGCCAGTCTTTTATTCTAGCACTTAAGTTCATGTTCACACTTGCGAACACACCAAGGACGCATAGGCTGGCAGAACTTCACACCTCCTTCAGCCCATCACCTTTGACTCCAGACATTCCATGCTCCGGCTAATGCATGCTAATATTTTCATCATGGCTCTTGAGACTCATCAGCGATTCATCTCAGGAATATGGCGTCTATATATAACTCTCCACATAACTACAATGCTTCATTACGTTGTATCTGGACTTCACTCCTTGGGCTGCGGGTGCTTGTTCTCACCGGCAGAAATGTTTTTTAAAGCCCATCCTCCAGTAGTAAGTGAGCATGTATTTTACAAGCTATAATTTAAGTTTTACGGGCTGTTCTATTTAAGACATATATGGCATATCCACAGAGTATGTCCAAAAATGAAGAGTCATATTACCGGCACCCGTATCTAACTCTACAAAAGGTCCCTGTCACTTATAACTGGGAAATGAGAGTTAAAAAAATTGCTGAGCAATTTCAAGCAACATATGGTGGGCCCCATTCTTCAGACAACGGCACCCCCGCCAATCAGCTGTTTAGAGTGCCGCCGGGAATGCTTAGTTCCAGAGCTGCCCCGTCAACTGATAGCGGCCAGGTACTGCACATCCATCAAATAAATTAGACACCAATTTGCAGTACCCGGCTGTGGAAACGATCAGAAGACGGGGTATCTCCGTAACTGATCATTCTTTTGCCTACTGCTGCTGTCAGCACTGAAAACAGCTAATCGGAGGGGGTGCTTGGAATCGGACCCCGACCGATCAGACGTTGATGGCCTAACCTAAGGACAGACCATCAATGTAAAAGTAGTGGACAAACTCTTTAAGTCTAGAACATGGGAAGCTCAGGCTGAACATTAATTGGGATCCTCCACTAATCTACTAGAAGGTTTAAGGTACTGTCACACATAACAAGATCACTAGTGTGACGCCCTGGACTAGCCAGGTAGTCACAGACATAACACCACACACACCCCCTCCCCTGGATAGTTAACACCAGTCAAACAAAACCCTTGTTGCCTCCCTCCAGGGTCTGATGTCCACACCAGGTGGGGCGGAGCCAGGTGGTTGGTCCCACCCACCGAGGAGTTCACAGGCCTGGAGGCGGGAAAAGTGACAGATTAAGTTTGGAGGTGAAAGTGAGAGGACAGAACCTGTTAGTGTCTGGGTTGGAGCTCAGGCACTGTCAGCAAGGTTGGCAGATGGTGGTGGCCGTCTGCAGGAGTTAGTGGATCTCTGTGGAACTGTAGCACCGGGGTCGGGCGGTGGCCCGCCGGTACCGAACCGGGGAGCAGAGTGAAGCTAAGCACACAGGCAGGGCCATCGGACCCCGACTAGGCTTGGAGCCGCCGACAACGGTGAAATCCGAGTGTGAACGGAACCCCAGGGGTTTCCTAACAACCAAGACCTGACAGAAGGCAACAGTCCACACTGTAAGGATACACAGCCACCGCCATAGGCTAGAGATCCAAGGGCCAGCGCCTGCGGGCAAAACGGGCTCCTTCGGTACTTATACGCCGGGGAGCGGACTACCGATGGGCAACCACAGGAGTCAGAACATTCTAACAAGGTGCAGGGAAAGACAGCCACCATCACCCTGTCCGGGGAGAGCACAAACACTGCAGCCGGCTCCGAGACCCGTCCATCCAGCCGTTTGGTTTACCAGAGACTCTGTGACTGAGTGAGTACCACAGTGCCATCCGGCACCGCGCCGCGCTGCCCCTGCAACCCTGCACCCCAGCCATCCAGCCTCCCCATTACACAACCGGGCCCCAGGATCACCAACCCCTACCCACGGAGGGGACAACATCCTAGCTGCTCCCTGCCATCGCTCCCGGGATCCCTGTCACCAGCAGCGGTGGTGCCCATCATCACCATGACCTGTGGGTGGCGTCACAAACTATCTCCCAAAACAAATCACCCCCTTTTCACTCGTGGGTGACGAGCGCTGCTCGAGTCCCCGGGTCCGGCCCACCGAGCAGCAGCAGCAGCCGCGGACCCGAGCATAGCGAGCGCGGCCCCTCCACCCGCGACACTAGCGAGATCGCTGCTGAGTCACGGTTTCTGTCACGCAGTAGTGATCCCGTTAACGATCTCGTTATGTGTGACATCTACCAGCGATCAGGCCCCTGCTGTGAGATCGCTAGTCATTGCAGAATGGTCCAGGCCATTTTCCTCAAAGGCGATGTCCTGCTGGGCAGGACACATTGCTGTGTTTGACACTGTGTGACAGGGTCACAGTGACTGCTGAGTTCGTTATACAGGTCGCTACTGCGACCTGTATCGTTCCTGAATCGTTGGTAAGGTCTGACTGTGTGACATGTCACCAGTGACCTCCCAGCGACTTACCAGCGATCCCTATCAGGTCGCATCGTTTTCGGGATCGCTGGTAAGACGTTGTGTGTGACTGGGCCTTTAGACTCATGGGCGAGAGGTGATAAGGATGAGTGAATCGATTTGCAGAACCCTGCCCTAGTGTATCTGTGGCGCCCTGGACTAGCCAGGTCGTCACAGGTACTACAACAACACACCCCACACCCCGAGATAGGCACACCAGTCAGACACAAATCCTTGTGCCTCCCTCCAGGGGCTGATGTCCACACCAGGTGGGGTGGAGCCAGGCGGTTGGCCCCACCCACTGAGGAGTTCACAGTCCTGGAGGCGGGAAAGGAAGGCAGTCGATTTGAGATCTGAGTAGGAGTCAGAGAGTAAGGAGTAAAGTGGTAGTAGAGGAGCAGACTGACCGTGTCCGGGTACGTGGCCCGGGCACCAAGAGCAAGGTTGGCAGACGGTGGTGGCCGTCTGCAGGAGAGGCAGATCAACGCGGAACCGTAGGACCGGGGACGGGCGGTGGCCCGCCGGTACCGAACCGGGGAGCGAAGTGAAGCCAGCACAAACCCGCAGGGCCTGCGGACCCCGACCAGGCTTGGAGTCGCCGTTAAACAGGTCAAATCCGTTAGTGACCGGAACCCCAGGGGTTTCCAAACAGCCAAGACCCGATTGAAGGCAACCGTCCAGACAGCACAAGGGAAATACAGCTACCGCCACAGCTAGAGTTCCCAGGGCCAGAGCCTGCGTGCAAAAAGGCTCCTCCGGCATATATCCACGCTGGGGAGCGGGTTACCGGTGGGAAGCCATCGGGACCGAAGTTACACAAAAGGTGCAGGGAAAGGCAGCTGTGGCGCCCTGGACAAGCCAGGACGTCACAAGCACAACACCAACATACCCCACACTCCCGGTCAGGCACACCGAAGTCAGACAAAAACCCTTGTTGCCTTCCTCCAGGGGCTGATGTCCACACTAGGGGGTGAGCCAGGCAGTTGGCCCCACCCACCGAGGAGTTCACAGTCCTGGAGGCGGGAAAAGTAAGGCAGATTAGTTTTGGAAGTACAAGTGGAAGGAGGAAAGCGTCAGTAGAGAAGCCTGAAGTGGGTCCGGGTGTGTGGCCCGGACGGATCAGCAAGGTTGGCAGACGGTGGTGACCGTCTGCAGGAGAGGCCTATTGGAGCCAGCCGTAAGGACCGTGGACGGGCGGTGGCCCGGCGGTACTGGACCGGTACGCAAAGAGAAGCCAGCACAATCCGGCAGGGGCTTACGGACTCCGGCAAGGCTAGTGTGACGCCCTGGGCAAGCCAGGGGTCACAGGTCACAACACCACCACACCCTACACCCCAGTTAGGAACACCAAGGCTAACCTAAAATCCTTGTTGCCTTCCTCCAGGGGCTGATGTTCACACCAGGAGGTGGGCCAGGCGGTTGGCTCCGCCCACCGAGGAGTTCACAGCCCTGGAGGCGGGAGAACCAGGCAGTTGAAGCCAGACTAGAGTCTGAGGAGGAGTGGAAGCTAGGGGAGTGAAGTAGAAGGAAGGAGTAGTGGAGCTAAGGAGAAAAGCTGAAGTGACAGAAAAAGCAAGAGTAGTAAAGCCTGAAGTTGTTCCGGGTGTGTGCCCCGGACAGTGACAGCAAGGTCAGCAGACGGCGGTGATAGTCCGCAGAGGTGACTGCTTGGAGGTTGCTGGAAGGACCGCGGACGGGTGGTGACCCGGCGGTCTGGAGCAGTATACGAAGAACAGTCAGCACCAGGGCAGGGGCCTTTCGGATCCCGGCAAGGGTAGGAGTCGCCATAATTTGCCAAATCCGTCAGTGAAGGGGACGTCTGTCTCCTAACAACCAAGTCCCGATTGAATGCAACAGTCCAACCGTAACGGAGAGACACCGCCACCGCCAGGGCACCAGTTTCTCAGGGCCAGCGCCTGCGGGCAAAGTAGGGCTCCTCCGGCCCATATCCAAGCCGGGGAGCGGGTTACCGGTGGGAACCCATCGCAACCATCATCATCTTAGGTGCAGGAAAAGGGACCGTCACCTACTGGGGAAAGCAAGTGCAGCCGTCTGTGGGAACCGTCTTTCCAGCCGTGTGTTTTACCGAGAACTGTGTCATCGTCTCAGGCTGAGTGAGTACCACAGTGCCGCGAGGCACAGAGCTGCCCCCGCGTCCCTGCACCCCACCAAGCCCTGCATCACCCACCTCATCACTGGGCCCCGGGACAATCAACCCCCCTACCCACGAAGGGGAGGACTCCCATCTAGCTGCTCCATACCACCACTCCCGGGATCCCCATACAGAGCAGCGGTGGTGTCAACAAATCACCACAATGGCGTCACGGACAATAAACTATCCCAAAACACCAATTCCCCTTTCACTCACGGGAGAGGAACGCCGCTCGAGCCCCCGGGATCCGGCCCATCACTCGAGCCACCGAGCAGCGGCAGCAGCGGGCCGCAGCAGCCGGACCCGAGCAGTAGGGAGGGCGCGGCGTCCCCTCCTCCGCCCGCGACACTAGAAGTCGCCGTGAATTTGCCAAATCCGTTAGCGAAGGGAACCTCCTGGGTTTCCCAGCAGCCAAGTCCCGACAGAAGGCAACAGTCCAACCGAGAGAGGGAAACACAGACACCGCCAAGGCTAAAGTTCCCAGGGCCAGAGCCTGCGGGCAAAAGGGGCTCCTTCAGCACCCATCCAAGCTGGGGGAGCGGGTTACTGGTGGGAACCCATTGGAACCGTACACGTTACACAGGTGCAGGGAAAGGCAGTCACCATCAACCTGCCGGAAGGAGAAACACCGCAGCCGTCTGTGGGACCCGTCCATCCAGCCGTGTGTTTTACCGAGAACTGTGTCCTCATCATTGGCTGAGTGAGTACCACAGTGCCGTGCGGCACAGCGCTGCCTCCGCGACCCTGCACCTCACCAGGCCCCGTAACCCACCTGCCATTCACCCCTACCCCCATCACCGGGCCCCGGGACAACCAAACCCCCCCCCTGCCCACAGAGGGGAGAACTAACATCCAGGCTGCTCCCTGTCATCGCTCCCGGGATCCCCGTCCAGAGCAGCGGTGGTGTCACCAATATCACCACAACCGTGGGTGGCGTCACGGACAATATCCAATCCCCACAATCAATCCCCACCCTTTTCACTCACGGGCGAGGAACGCCGCTCGAGTCCCCGGGATCCGGCCCACCGCTCGAGCCACCACCGAGCAGCGGCAGCAGCAGCCGGACCCGAGCAGTGGGAGAGCGCAGCGTCCCCTCCTCCGCCCTTGACACAGCCACCACCAACCGTCCGGGAGAAACCACAGCAGCCGGCTGCGGGACCCGTCCATCCAGCCGTTTGTTTTACCAGAGACTCTGCATCCGTTCTTGGCTGAGTGAGTACCACCGTGCCATCCGGCACCGCGCTGCCCCTGCGACCCTGCACCTCACCCACCGTGCCTCCCCGCCTCACCTCCCCTGGGCCCCGGGACAATCAGTTGACTCGCCCACCCCAGGGCTATGGGACACCCGGTGCCGGGCCGGACTAGTCCGGTGGGGGTCAGTGGTGGCTGGGCCCGGCTCCGTGGCCCTGGTGGGTGTCAGTAGAATATGTGGCTGATGACTTTAAGTTTGTGTTCATGACGCCACCTGTGGTATGCGGCTAATAAGCCGCCGCTGCTGTGTAAGGCCTCCGGGGTGATGAAGTGGCAGCAATGATGGTACTGCTCCCCACAGGTGGAGCGGTGCCCCGGGACACAGTTGGTGCTTGTGGAAGTCTATAGTGTTGTGTGACTAGCACGGTGCAGGGCCGACAAGCAATGAAAGAAACAGGCACAAACAGTAGTCTCTTTACCTTCTCCTCTTTTACTCGGCAGTAGTTTAGTCCAGGGAGACCGTCACAGATGGTAAAGATGGTCCGGCCGGCCTGGAAGTGCCTGGGGTGATCTTTGGCCAGTTGAGTATGAGGCCTACTCCTTAATCTTTCTTTGCTGTTTAGGACACTGCACTTTGGGTTAGCAATTGCCCTCTTTCTGCTGGGACTGGTGGTTCGTCCCTTTTTCTGTGGGGTAGACTGCGCAGGCCCTCTCTGGTGCTTCTCTGCTGGAGTCCACACCAGGCCCTTGGGATGCAGCTGTACCCTCAGTTTGCTTCTGGGCCAGGGGCTTGCAGCTCCCCTGCCCTCCGGATTCAGCCACCAGGGATGGATTTTATGCCCTGGCAACCACAGACTCCGATGTCCGAGTCTCCTCTGTGCCTCTCTGCACCTCTTGCTTCACTGGGCCAAGCTATTCCAGCTCTAGGCTCCAGTTCCACAAGGCAGCACTACTCTTTGTCTGTCCTCTTTCACTCCTGTCTCCAGACTAACTACTACTTCCTCCCTTCAGCCAGACTTAAGGAATGCTCCCTGAAGTTCCAGGTTCAGAGCTCCCCCTGCTGGCCGGAGGGAGAACTGTGTTGGGTGTTAACTTACTGGCCAATAGATCTCCCAATTACCTCCAGGCTCAGCATTAACCCTTTGGGAGGGCAATGCTGTTGTGGCGACCAGGTCCTGGGGCGCCACACTCCCCCTTAGTTAAATTCAGTACTCCCGGACTGTAGAAACAAACATAACATGTTAGAACATTTCATCCCATTATGGGAGGCGCATTACTTGAACGTTACAAACTTAAACATTACTATAAGAGTCCAGTGCGGCTCCCTGCCGGGTGTCCATTACACTGCTCCATGGGGGACCCGCCGCGATCAAACCCCCAACGTAGGCTCTGGGCGTGCGTCAGAGCATTGATGACCCCACTCTATGCACGCCGGACGGGTTTTTCTTCAGGGGTGTTGAACACACTAATGCTAACTATGAACAATTTAGGTGTTGGCCACCCATAGTCCAGTGGCCCAATTGTCCATTTTTGCAATCAAAGAAAAAGAAAAACATTTTGTACACAACATTACAGACATTTCGCATAACTATTTACATTTTAATAAGTACTCCCTCTCTTTCCCCTATACAGTTGACTCTCTATACCTTGGAGGGGGTTGTCCCCGAGTGCTGCGTTGAGACCTGCGTAGCTCTGGTGTTTGCCCCTGACTACTTGGTGTGTCTTCTACCTCAGCACTACAGGTAGGCCTAACCCCGATAGGTAAGCGTGATGATTGCCTATGTGGTCTAAGAGTCGCCAAGGGTATGACAGGTTCACCACTGACAGGGGGTTGATCCTCCTGTTCCACTGCTGGCGTGTCATCTCTTGTTGGAGCGGACGGTTCTTTAGGTGGATCCGGAACCTCTTCTGTTTCTGGCTCGACCAACTGTGGGAACGTCAAAACTGGTACCACTATGGCATTGTTTATTCGGGTCCAAGTTTTGGGGAATTTTCCAAGGATTGTTTGGATCATCTCCCCTTCTTTCTCTTGACTTTGGGGACTTCCTTGTACTTCTTCCATTTCTCCTTGGATTCTGCACCGTTCAGGGCACGCTTTCAGGCGGTCTCGAGAGACTGCTTGATAGGTCTTGCCTTCATCCTTGCTTATGAGGCATACCTTACTGTTGTCAAAGTTGGAGGGGATAATGGTGTAGGGCTCGTTTTCCCACTGATCATCCAATTTGTGCATCCTCCGCTTCTTCTTGAGGACTTGTTCTCCAGGTGCTAAGGGAGTTGCTGGGGCTGTTTGATTGTAATGCTGCTCTTGTCTCGTTCTTGCTTGAGACAGGGCCCTCTCTACGCATTCTTGGACCTTGCGGTACCGCTGCTGCCGCTCTGTATCCCAATCTTCCATTTCCTGAACCGCCTCAGGTGACACAGTCCCCATCTCAAAGTCTACAGGTAACTTGCCAGGTCTGGCTCGCATCAGGTAAGCAGGGCTGCAGTTGGTCGAATTTACCGGGATATGGTTGTACAAGTCTACCAGATCTGGTAACTTTTCTGGCCATTGGTTTCTTTCTTCCAAAGGTAGAGTCTTGAGCATGTCAATAACCACATGGTTCATCTTCTCGCACAATCCATTGGTTTGGGGGTGGTACGGTGTGGTTCTGATCTTCTTACAACCGTACAGGTTACAGAACTCTTGGAACACTTCTGCCTCGAATGCAGGACCCTGATCAGTCAGTACCCTTTCGGGGTAACCGTGAGGTCGACAAAAGTAGGCCTGAAATGCTCTCGCTGCTGTTCTGGCTGTCTGGTCCTTCACGGGCACTACTACCAGGAAACGGGAGTAATGGTCCACAATGGTGAGGGCGTACACATAGCCTGACCGGCTTGGTGTTAACTTCACGTGATCCAGGGCCACCAACTCCAGGGGCTGCTTCGTGACAATTGGCTGTAGGGGAGACCTTTGACTGGCATCATCTTTCCGCCTCAGGTTACATGGACCACAGTCTCGGCACCACTTCTCGATCATCTTCCTCATGTGCACCCAGTAGAACCGATCACGGAGTAGGGTCTCCAACTTCTTCCACCCGAAGTGTCCTGCGTTATCATGATAAGCTGCTAGGACCATTGGAGCATCCCTCTGTGGGACCACTATCTGCCAGACGAGTTCATTCGTTCGCCAGTTGACATATCTCTTACAGAGCTTGCCTTGATAGGTGAACAGTCGTCCCCTCTCCTTCCACAGCTGCTGGGCTTCCTCGGGAGCGTCTGGGCCAAGATGGGTCTCAGCTTGCGCTAGCTTCTCTTTGACCAATCGCACGGCCGGGTCACCGTTCTGTGTCTCTTCCCAATTATGGTGGAGTAATGGGTTTACCGAGACCTCGTGCTGGCTCGAGCGCTTCACTCCCACAGCATGCTCACACTGGGAAACACCTTGGTGATGGAAAGCCGGTAACTCTATCTCTTCGAGTTCATCCAGGTCTTCTCCAGACTCGGGTAAGTGAGGCATTCTGGACAGCGCATCAGCATTGTTATTCTTCTTGCCAGCCCGATACTTGATGGTAAAGTCAAAGTTAGACAGCCGGGCCATCCATCGCTGTTCCAACGCACCTAACTTGGCTGTTGCCAGGTGTGTCAACGGATTGTTGTCCGTGAAGATGGTGAACTTGGCCGATGCCAGATAGTGCTTGAAGCGTTCAGTCACTGCCCAAACAATAGCGAGGAACTCCAGCTTGAAGGAACTGTAGTTTTCTGGATTCCTTTCTGTGGGCCGAAGCTTCCTACTGGCGTACGCTATCACCCTCTCTCTGCCTCCCTGTACCTGGGACAGAACTGCTCCCAGTCCCACGTTGCTGGCATCTGTATACAGTACAAACGGCTGGCTGTAGTCAGGGTAGGCCAGAATTTCTTCTCCCGTGAGAGCCCCTTTCAGCCGGACAAAGGATGTCTCTAGTTGGCTGCTCCATTCAAATGGAGGGCTCTGCTTCTTAGCCTGCTTTGGCTGGCCCACCAGGAGATCTTGAAGGGGCGCTGCTATCTTGGTGAAACCATCAATGAACCTTCGGTAGTAGCCCACCAGCCCAAGGAACTGCCGCACCTCCTTCACTGTGTTGGGTCTTGGCCAGTCCTTGATTACAGTGACTTTCTCCGGATCAGGTGCCACACCTTCTGCGCTGACCACATGACCCAGGTACTGTACCTTTGGCTTCAAGAGGTGACATTTAGACGGCTTGATCTTCAGGCCATATTTCGACAAGGACTCAAACACTTCTGCTAAGTGCTTCAGGTGGTCCTCATAAGTCTTGGAGTAGACTATGACGTCATCCAGGTACAACAGCACGGTTTCAAAGTTGTGGTGGCCCAAGCAGCACTCCATCAACCTTTGGAATGTCCCTGGGGCGTTGCAGAGCCCGAATGGCATACAATTGAACTCACAGAGGCCCATTGGTGTCGTGAATGCAGTCTTCTCCTTGTCCGCCTCTGCCACGGGAACCTGCCAATACCCACTGGTGAGATCCAAGGTGGAGAAATAGTTAGCTGACTTTAAGGCTGTTAGTGACTCCTCTATTCTGGGCAGTGGATAAGCATCTTTATGTGTAATGCGGTTAATTTGCCTGTAATCTACACACATTCTCATTGTACCATCTTTTTTCTTTACGAGCACTAGTGGAGCTGCCCAGGGGCTACAACTATCTCTGATAACCCCAGCCTCCTTCATTTCTCGTAACATTTCCTTGGCACACTGATACTGTGCGGGGGGTACAGGGCGGTATCTCTCTTTAATGGGATGATGATCACCCGTGGGGATTTGATGTTTAACCCCTTTCACCTGCCCAAAATCTAGGGGGTGTTTGCTGAAGACCCGCTCGTACTCCTGTACCACCCGGTAAACCCCATGCTTTTGGTGCGAGGGGGTGGAGTCGGTGCCTACATGTAATTTTTGGCACCAGTCTTCCAGCTGCCCCTTGGAGCCATTGTCTTCCGCCTGGTCGGACGGGATCAAGGGTTCCACTGCTTTAATGGTATTGTTGCTGACAGTGTACAGTTTTGCTACAGTGGCGTACCGGGGCAATTTGGCCTCCTCCTCCCCACAATTCAGGACACGGACGGGCACTCTCCCCTTGCGGACGTCCGCTACCCCTCTGGCTACCAGTACTCCAGGCCTACTGTCCGAATACACCGGTTCTACCAAGGCATGGTAATCCTGACCCTTGAGGCCTATTGCTGCCCGACACCATATCAACATTTCACTTCTTGGGGGTATTGCAATGGGGAGGGGGTCACTTACCCTCACACTGCCAATTTCTCCTCCGGCCAGCTCTACCTGCTGCCTCCTCATCAGGGCTCTGATCTCCCTCTGTAGGGCACGCTGCTGCCCGGAGCTGGCAGTTTCAGACGCCTGTTGCAACAAAATTATCACTTCGGCAATACAATTTTCTATCACATTTGTACCAATGGTTAGCAGTGGGTCAGATTCTTTGCGATCAATATCTACAATTATCATCCCCTGACATGGCAATTCCACCCGCCCCACTTTAATGGTTACTTCTTTGTACCCAATTTGAGGTAAGGGCTGACCATTACTGGCCACAA
Organism: Anomaloglossus baeobatrachus; assembly: GCF_048569485.1. Lineage (NCBI taxonomy): Eukaryota > Metazoa > Chordata > Amphibia > Anura > Aromobatidae > Anomaloglossus > Anomaloglossus baeobatrachus. Next base: position 45,070,097 of record NC_134358.1, read on the forward strand.
TTGTTAAATCATCATCTGGGCCATGGTCAATGTCTGAATCAGCCCAATATCTTTTGTACAGTTTGTAGGGGATGGTTGTTACCTGGGACCCCGTATCCAGGAGGGCATTCAAAGGGATCCCATCCAGCACAATGGGAAGGACCGGTCGTCCTCCCACATACTTGCTGCGGCTGGGGTTTGAGCCGGGCTTCCTTACATCTGGGGGTTGGCTCCTGGCCCCAGGCTCGGCCCATTTAAAGGACAGCGTCGTGCAATGTGGCCCGCCTGGCTGCAGCGGCGGCAGATCGGTTGTCCTGTTGAATCATACCGGTCTGTGTCTCTGCCTCGGGTCGGCGGAATCCTCCTCTGTCGCATCCATGGGACGTCATCTGGGCTGGAGGCCAACTCGATTTTTGCAGGCGAGGGGGTCATTTGTAGAGACTGCACGGTCTTGGCAAGGGCAGCCACAGTCTTGGCCAGCTCCTGGAACTGCTGTCTGAGCTCTGCAGTGGGATCCTTATCCAGGGACTGCGCCTCAGCCCCTGCAGTGGCTCGTGTTGCAGGCACCACCCCAGGGTACGTGATAGCAAGAGGCCGGAGGGGTACTGGGTCATTCGGTGTAGATTCTCTCAGTACCCTGATGGCCTGGTCCTTAAACTTTGCAAAGTCCAGAGCAGGGTTCTGCAGGACCAGGATACGCAGCTGGGTCCTGTGGGCATCTGACAGAAGCCCCTCTATGAACTGCTCGGTTAGGAGTTTGTCTCCTTCACGCACACTCTCTGGGTCCACCTGTTTAACTGCTTTCAGGGCCTCTTGCAGGTTTAAGGCATAGTCCCTTATGCTGTCTGTGGCCCGCTGCTTGCACCCAAAGAATCTCATCTTTATCTCTGCTGCGGTGCGGGTGTCAAAAGTACTCTTCAGTTTGGCCAGTATCTGGGTTGCTGTCCCTTTATCTGTATCAGGCCAGGACTTCGCTTCACGCTGGGCTGCGCCGGCTAGCTGTCCCATTACTATGCCCACCTTCTGGCTCTCAGTCAGCGGATACACCCGGAATAAGCTGTGCAGGCTTTCTCTGAAGTCGCTCAAGGTATGGGACTCCCCGGAGTACTGCGGCAGCCATTCTGCTCCCGGTATGTACGGCATGGTGATCGGCATTACCGGCGCTACAGTGGGGGCTGGGGCGACGGCGACTGGGACTGCTTCGGCCGGTGCTGCGGCACCTTGGGCGATGGCAGCCACCTGCTCTCCCTCTGAGTCGGACATCTTCCTCCCCCTTAGTGAACCTTACCAGGCTCCGTTCACTTTTCAAATTTTCTTCTGGGTCGCGCGGGGTTAACAGCGCTCTGCTCTGATGGCGCGCTCCCTTCGCGCTCTTTGTCAGGCACGCCCCCCTTCTTCCTGCGCTCGGCGCGGCTAATGGTGGCGGCAATTTACAACCAGTACACAGTCTTTTAAGCACAATTCCTGCAGGCGCACAGTACCCGGTGGGACCGGGCACGAAATCCTGTTCGTGACGCCAAAAGTTGACTCGCCCACCCCAGGGCTATGGGACACCCGGTGCCGGGCCGGACTAGTCCGGTGGGGGTCAGTGGTGGCTGGGCCCGGCTCCGTGGCCCTGGTGGGTGTCAGTAGAATATGTGGCTGATGACTTTAAGTTTGTGTTCGTGACACCACCTGTGGTATGCGGCTAATAAGCCGCCGCTGCTGTGTAAGGCATCCGGGGTGATGAAGTGGCAGCAATGATGGTACTGCTCCCCACAGGTGGAGCGGTGCCCCGGGACACAGTTGGTGCTTGTGGAAGTCTATGGTGTTGTGTGACTAGCACGGTGCAGGGCCGACAAGCAATGAAAGAAACAGGCACAAACAGTAGTCTCTTTACCTTCTCCTCTTTTACTCGGCAGTAGTTTAGTCCAGGGAGACCGTCACAGATGGTAAAGATGGTCCGGCCGGCCTGGAAGTGCCTGGGGTGATCTTTGGCCAGTTGAGTATGAGGCCTACTCCTTAATCTTTCTTTGCTGTTTAGGACACTGCACTTTGGGTTAGCAATTGCCCTCCTGCTGCTGGGACTGGTGGTTCGTCCCTTTTTCTGTGGGGTAGACTGCGCAGGCCCTCTCTGGTGCTTCTCTGCTGGAGTCCACACCAGGCCCTTGGGATGCAGCTGTACCCTCAGTTTGCTTCTGGGCCAGGGGCTTGCAGCTCCCCTGCCCTCCGGATTCAGCCACCAGGGATGGATTTTATGCCCTGGCAACCACAGACTCCGATGTCCGAGTCTCCTCTGTGCCTCTCTGCACCTCTTGCTTCACTGGGCCAAGCTATTCCAGCTCTAGGCCCCAGTTCCACAAGGCAGCACTACTCTTTGTCTGTCCTCTTTCACTCCTGTCTCCAGACTAACCACTACTTCCTCCCTTCAGCCAGACTTAAGGAATGCTCCCTGAAGTTCCAGGTTCAGAGCTCCCCCTGCTGGCCGGAGGGAGAACTGTGTTGGGTGTTAACTTACTGGCCAATAGATCTCCCAATTACCTCCAGGCTCAGCATTAACCCTTTGGGAGGGCAATGCTGTTGTGGCGACCAGGTCCTGGGGCGCCACACAACCCCAACCCACGGAGGGGGAAACAACATCCCAGCTGCTCCCTGCCATCGCTCACGGGATCCCCGTCACCAGCAGCGGTGGTGCCCCACCCTCACCACAAACCGTGGGTGGCGTCACGGACCAAATCCCCAAACCAAACTACTCCCCTTTCACTCACGGGAGAGGAGCGCCGCTCGAGTCCCCGGATCCGGCTCACCGCTCGAGCCACCGAGCAGCAGCAGCGCCGGACCCGAGCGTGGTGAGCGCAGCACCCTCCCCGCTCGCGACATATCAACCAGGTTAGTATTCGATGACCACTTCATGGGAGCCCTGCGAACTGTCTCTGGCTCCTCTTCTGATTAGCTGGTCTGGTGCGACGCCATCATTGTGGCATGACGCACATGTAGCATCATTCCAGGTGGGCTAATCAAAAAGAAAACTAGGAAACCCAACAAGTAGGAAGCGATTCCCAGTTGTCCTGTCCAGCGGCCAATACTGCCCACTACATTAATGGCCGCTGGGCAAGAGTCCTGCAAATTTATCTGCTCTAAATTTGCCAGCAAGTTATGGATAGGATTGACTAGGTGAATTAAACATTTTATCAAGATGCCTTTTTTTTTTTCCTACTGTTACTATGAGGTCTTTACCCTGAAGATAAATGGGTGGTCTGGGAACTTGGTTCACAGGAAGATGAGGTACTTTTGTCTTGATTTGTGCTTGATGAAAAGCCAAGAAAGAGACCTCCACCTCGGCTCAGTCTACGTGGTAAGATGTCATACAGTCTAGTATGTGAGAGGAACATATTTGAGGCTACAGCACCTTAGATGTCTCCAGCCACAGTGTTTTTCTTAATCCTTTGTCTGCTCACTTTATGAATCATATTTGCAGAGAAGAGAGAGGAGTCGTTTTCTCTGACCACACGTTACACTTTCATTCCAATTTTCAGTGCACACAATTTATATAAAATCCAAGACCAGCGATGGTTGTCTCATAACTTCTGCAGCTCAGAGGTTCACACTGCATGGAAAGGACCCAGAACCAGGGGCGGACATATCATTGGTGCAGCCTGGCACCAGGGGCCCAGGTGGTGAGGGGGTCATGTCTACCTGCGAAGCAGGTGAAATTGTGCATTTTGATGAGTTCAAAGCTGCAAAGGGCCCATATATTGTTCTTGCATAGTGGCCTTTTTCTCTCTAGCTCTGTCAGTGCCCAGAACTCATTCTGAGCCCATGCACATCTAGGATACCCAACTGAACCTATACTATGTCTCAAGCACACCTTCTCCTAGCGACTAAACAGTGTGCTGCAGAACCGGTAAGGGACTGGAACCAGTGTTCAAACTCCACTTTTGCTTAACAGTGAAGGAAGGCATGAACGCTGGGCTGTACAGGTTCCGCGCTCCCTCCATGTACGGGTATGACTTCAGGTGGGGTGCATGACACTTACTGGTTTCTTTAGGCCGGTGTCCATCACCCCACTATCGGTTCTCGTCGTAGACTAAATAGTGACACACAACACCAGAGTTCACTTAGCAACCAAACTTGTTCAGTTTATTCTTCACACCATCATGACAGACATGGCCTCAACTTTTCCTGGTTCTGTTTCAACTGTTTTTGGGGTGCTCTTTCTGGACCTCGTCCTCAAGCTGCTGGGTCTGTGTCTCAGTTCTCCCTGTTCCTTATACTTGCGTTTGCTTCTGGGCCCTGACGTCTCTCTAATAGCATGACTCTCTAAGCCCGCTGTGGTGAGCCGTTGGCTCCAGACCTCTTGAGGTTACCTCAGTGTTCCCTCACTGGCCCTGACATCGTGGCCATGTCTTTTCTTACTCGAACTGCACCCCTCGAAGCCCATCCTGCTTACCCTCTTGCCACCTGTAACTCTTGCTCAACTTAACAATGTCCCATCTAGTATCTAATCTACCGCTGCTCCAGCCTGCCCGCTAGGTGGCGTCTAATGGGGAACTGTGGCGCCCTAGGACCTGGTCGCCACAACGGCATTGCCCTCCTGAGGGTTAATGCTGAGCCTGGAGGTAATGGGGAAATCTACTGGCCAGTAAGTTAACATCCACCGCAGTTTCTCCCTCAGGCCAGTAGGGGGAGCTCTGAACCTGAAGTTTCAGGGAGCTTCCTTAAGCCTGACCTGGGGGAGGAGTTAGTTAGTCTGTAGGGAGCAGCAGAAGTGAACAGACACAGAGTGAGCTGTCCTGTGAATCTGGGGCCTAGAGCTGGAGCAGTTTGGCCCAGAGAAGCAGGAGTAGCTGAGAGGCAGCAGAGAGACTCGGACATCGGAGTCTGTGGTTGCCAGGGTATAAAATCCGTCCCTGGTAGCCGAATCCGAAGGGCAGGGGAGCTGCAAGCCCCTGGCCCAGACACATCCAAGGTACAGCTGCAGCATCAGGGCCCGGTGTGGACCCCAGCGGAGAAGCACCAGGGAGTGGGCCTGCGCAGCCACCTACAGAGGGAAGGGACGTGCTATTGGTCCCAGCAGCGAAGAGGGCCATTGCTGGATTCAGAGCAGCAGGGTCCTATCATCACCAAGAAAGGTACAGGAGTAGGCCTCATACTCAGCTGGCTAGAGATATCACCCCAAATACTTCCAGGCCGACCGGATCCCCATCACCACCTGTAACGGTCTCCCAGGACTGGACTGTTCCCAGAGTAAAAGAGGAAAAGGTAAAGAGACTGTTGTTTGTGCCTGGTTCTTTCCTCGCCTGTCGGCCCTGCACCGTGTTAGTCACACAGCACCATAGACTTTCACAAGCACCAACTGTGCCCCGGGCATTGCTCCACCTGTGGGGAGCAGTACTACCATAGCTGCTATATCATCATCCCGGAGGCCTCACACAGCAGCGGCGGCTTAATAGCCGCATACCACAGGTGGCGTCACGAACGCAACCATTAACAAGCAAGCCACATATTCAACTGACACCCACCAGGGCCACGGAGCCGGGCCCAGCCACCACTGACTACCACCGGACTAGTCCGGTCCGGCACCGGGTGTCCCATAGCCCTGGGGTGGGCGAGTCAATTTTGGCGTCACGAACAGGATTTCGTGCCCGGTCCCACCGGGTACTGTGCGCCTGCCGGAATTGTGCTTAAAAGACTGTGTACTGGCTGCAGACCACCGCCGCCATTAGCCTCGCCGAGCGCAGGAAGAAGGGGGGCGTGCCTGACAAAGAGCGCGAAGGGAGCGCGCCATCAGAGCAGAGCGCTGTTAACCCCGCGCGACCCGGAAGAAAATTTGAAAAGTGAACGGAGCCTGGTAAGGTTCACTAAGGGGGAGGAAGATGTCCGACTCAGAGGGAGGGCAGGTGGCTGCCATAGCCCGAGACGCCGCAGCACCAGCAGAAGCAATCCCAGTCGCCGTCGCCCCGGCCCCCACTGTAGCGCCGGTAATGCCGATCACCATGCCATACATACCGGGAGCAGAATGGCTGCCGCAATACTCCGGGGAGTCCCATACCTTGAGTGACTTCAGAGAAAGCCTGCACAGCTTATTCCGGGTGTATCCGCTGACTGAGAGCCAGAAGGTGGGCATATTAATGGGGCAGCTAGCCGGCGCAGCCCAGCGTGAAGTGAAGTCCTGGCCTGATACAGATAAAGGGACAGCAGCCCAGATACTGGCCAAGCTAAAGAGTACTTTTGACACCCGCACCGCAGCAGAGATAAAGATGAGATTCTTTGGGTGCAAGCAGCGGGCCACAGACAGCATAAGGGACTATGCCCTAAACCTGCAAGAGGCCCTGAAAGCAGTTAAACAGGTGGACCCAGAGAGTGTACGTGAAGAAGACAAACTCCTAACTGAGCAGTTCATAGAGGGGCTCCTGTCAGATGCCCACAGGACCCAGCTGCGTATCCTGGTCCTGCAGAACCCTGCTCTGGACTTTGCCAAGTTTAAGGACCAGGCCATCAGGGTACTGAGAGAATCTACGCCGAATGACCCAGTACCCCTCCGGCCTACTGCTATCACGTACCCCGGGGTGGTGCCTGCAACACGAGCCACTGCAGGGGCTGAGGCGCAGTCCCTGGATAAGGATCCCACTGCGGAGCTCAGACAACAGGTCCAGGAGCTGACCAAGACTGTGGCTGCCCTTGCCAAGACCGTGCAGTCTCTACAAATGACCCCCTCGCCTGCGAAAATCGAGTTGGCCTCCAGCCCAGAGGACGTCCCATGGATGCGACAGAGAAGGATTCCGCCGACCCGAGGCAGAGACACAGACCGGTACGATTCAACAGGACAACCGATCTGCCGCAACTGCAACCAGGCGGGCCACATTGCACGACGCTGTCCTTTAAATGGGCCGAGCCTGGGGCCAGGAGCCGACCCCCAGGTGTAAGGAAGCCCGGCTCAACCCCCAGCCGCAGCAAGTATGTGGGAGGACGACCGGTCCTTCCTATTGTGCTGGATGGGATCCCTTTGAATGCCCTCCTGGATACGGGGTCCCAGGTAACAACCATCCCCCACAAACTGTACAAAAGATATTGGGCCGATTCAGACATTGACCATGGCCCAGATGATGATTTAACAATTGTGGCCAGTAATGGTCAGCCCTTACCTCAGATTGGGTACAAAGAAGTAACCATTAAAGTGGGGCGGGTAGAATTGCCATGTCAGGGGATGATAATTGTAGATATTGATCGCAAAGAATCTGACCCACTGCTAACCATTGGTACAAATGTGATAGAAAATTGTATTGCCGAAGTGATAATTTTGTTACAACAGGCGTCTGAAGGTGCCAGCTCCGGGCAGCAGCGTGCCCTACAGAGGGAGATCCGAGCCCTGATGAGGAGGCAGCAGGTAGAGCTGGCCGGAGGAGAAATTGGCAGTGTGAGGGTAAGTGACCCCCTCCCCATTGTAATACCCCCAAGAAGTGAAATGTTGATATGGTGTCGGGCAGCAATAGGCCTCAAGGGTCAGGATTACCATGCCTTGGTAGAACCAATGTATTCAGACAGTAGGCCTGGAGTCCTGATAGCCAGAGGGGTAGCGGACGTCCGCAAGGGGAGAGTGCCCGTCCGTGTCCTGAATTGTGGGGAGGAGGAGGCCAAATTGCCCCGGTACGCCACTGTAGCAAAACTGTACACTGTCAGCAACAATACCATTAAAGCAGTGGAACCCTTGATCCCGTCCGACCAGGCGGAAGACAATGGCTCCAAGGGGCAGCCGGAAGACTGGTGCCAAAAATTACATGTGGGCACCGACTCCACCCCCTCACACCAAAAGCATGGGGTTTACCGGGTGGTACAGGAGTACGAGCGGGTCTTCAGCAAACACCCCCTAGATTTTGGGCAGGTGAAAGGGGTTCAACATCAAATCCCCACGGGTGATCATCATCCCATTAAAGAAAGATACCGCCCTGTACCCCCCGCACAGTATCAGTGTGCCAAGGAAATGTTACGGGAAATGAAGGAGGCTGGGGTTATCAGAGATAGTTGTAGCCCCTGGGCAGCTCCACTAGTGCTCGTAAAGAAAAAAGATGGTACAATGAGAATGTGTGTCGATTACAGGCAAATTAACCGCATTACACATAAAGATGCCTATCCACTACCCAGAATAGAGGAGTCACTAACAGCCTTAAAGTCAGCTAACTATTTCTCCACCTTGGATCTCACCAGTGGGTATTGGCAGGTTCCCGTGGCAGAGGCGGACAAGGAGAAGACTGCATTCACGACACCAATGGGTCTCTGTGAGTTCAATTGTATGCCATTCGGGCTCTGCAACGCCCCAGGGACATTCCAAAGGTTGATGGAGTGCTGCTTGGGCCACCACAACTTCGAAACCGTGCTGCTGTACCTGGATGACGTAATAGTCTACTGTATAAAGTAAAGAGTACTTATTAGAGTGTAAATATTTATGCAAAATGTCTGTCATGTTGTGCACAAAATGTTTTCTTTTTCTTTGATTGCGAAAATGGACAATTGGGCCACTGGACTATGGGTGGCCAACACCTAAATTGTTCATAGTTAGCACCAGTGTGCTCAATCACCCCTGAAGAAAAACCCGTCCGGCGTGCATAGAGTGGGGTCATCAATGCTCTGACGCACACCCAGAGCCTACGTTGGGGGTTTGAACGCGGCGGGTCCCCCATGGAGCAGTGTAATGGACACCCGGCAGGGAGCCACACTGGACTCTTATAGAAATGTTTAAGATTGTAACGTTAAAGAGAATGTGCCTCCCATATTGGGATGAAATGTATGACATGTTATGTTTTGTTTCTACAGTCCGGGAGTACTGAATTTAACTAAGGGGGAGTGTGGCGCCCTAGGACCTGGTCGCCACAACGGCATTGCCCTCCTGAGGGTTAATGCTGAGCCTGGAGGTAATGGGGAAATCTACTGGCCAGTAAGTTAACATCCACCGCAGTTTCTCCCTCAGGCCAGTAGGGGGAGCTCTGAACCTGAAGTTTCAGGGAGCTTCCTTAAGCCTGACCTGGGGGAGGAGTTAGTTAGTCTGTAGGGAGCAGCAGAAGTGAACAGACACAGAGTGAGCTGTCCTGTGAATCTGGGGCCTAGAGCTGGAGCAGTTTGGCCCAGAGAAGCAGGAGTAGCTGAGAGGCAGCAGAGAGACTCGGACATCGGAGTCTGTGGTTGCCAGGGTATAAAATCCGTCCCTGGTAGCCGAATCCGAAGGGCAGGGGAGCTGCAAGCCCCTGTCCCAGACACATCCAAGGTACAGCTGCAGCATCAGGGCCCGGTGTGGACCCCAGCGGAGAAGCACCAGGGAGTGGGCCTGCGCAGCCACCTACAGAGGGAAGGGACGTGCTATTGGTCCCAGCAGCGAAGAGGGCCATTGCTGGATTCAGAGCAGCAGGGTCCTATCATCACCAAGAAAGGTACAGGAGTAGGCCTCATACTCAGCTGGCTAGAGATATCACCCCAAATACTTCCAGGCCGACCGGATCCCCATCACCACCTGTAACGGTCTCCCAGGACTGGACTGTTCCCAGAGTAAAAGAGGAAAAGGTAAAGAGACTGTTGTTTCTGCCTGGTTCTTTCCTCGCCTGTCGGCCCTGCACCGTGTTAGTCACACAGCACCATAGACTTTCACAAGCACCAACTGTGCCCCGGGCATTGCTCCACCTGTGGGGAGCAGTACTACCATAGCTGCTATATCATCATCCCGGAGGCCTCACACAGCAGCGGCGGCTTAATAGCCGCATACCACAGGTGGCGTCACGAACGCAACCATTAACAAGCAAGCCACATATTCAACTGACACCCACCAGGGCCACGGAGCCGGGCCCAGCCACCACTGACTACCACCGGACTAGTCCGGTCCGGCACCGGGTGTCCCATAGCCCTGGGGTGGGCGAGTCAGAACGGCCCCATCTCTGCTACATCAAGAACCTACACAACACACATTTACAACAATAAACACCTTATACATGACCCTGGAATTGCTGACTCCGGTCTTCCTCCCGTCTCCTTCCACCATTCCCCTTCTTATCTAAAATGACTACGCAGACACCGAATATCATTGGATAATTCTGGCCATAGCAGCCATTTTATTAACATAAATACATAACCAATAAAATTGCAATATGGTAAGGTCCTTGAAGCTACAACCCTGGTGATCCCCATAAACCGAACCATAAAACCAACTTGCTCCCAGCCGTTACCCACACTGGCTCAGGCGCACCAACTGTAAGGGTTAATCCTTCATTAACCCCAACACACCCACAGGGGCCCCGACATCCCCGTCGGGATTCCCCTCCAAATCACCAGGTGACCAGCAAATATGCCAATGAGGGGATCCACACCCGTATGGATTCCCCGAACAATTTTAACCAACTTCAAGGACCCACCAATAACACGCCAATCAGCCACTACGACCCGATAAACCCCCCCCCCCCCTGTCTATCATATGATGCACACCCAGACATACCATAAATATCAGGGAGGGCGGGCGGGACTCTTCCTTCAGCCAGGGGAGCGGGAAAGTGCCGCTCCTCCCCTTTGCCCCTCCAATCCTTTCAAAACGGGCTCGCACCCCCTCCCCCCACCATGGCACCCTGACCTCCCCACCAATTAGGGGTCATGCAGGCCTCCGCAAATGCCCCGGGGGGGGGAGGGGGGCAATGCTCCGTCCTCTCTTGACCCTGGAATTGCTGACTCCGGTCTTCCTCCCGTCTCCTTCCACCATTCCCCTTCTTATCTAAAATGACTACGCAGACACCGAATATCATTGGATAATTCTGGCCATAGCAGCCATTTTATTAACATAAATACATAACCAATAAAATTGCAATATGGTAAGGTCCTTGAAGCTACAACCCTGGTGATCCCCATAAACCGAACCATAAAACCAACTTGCTCCCAGCCGTTACCCACACTGGCTCAGGCGCACCAACTGTAAGGGTTAATCCTTCATTAACCCCAACACACCCACAGGGGCCCCGACATCCCCGTCGGGATTCCCCTCCAAATCACCAGGTGACCAGCAAATATGCCAATGAGGGGATCCACACCCGTATGGATTCCCCGAACAATTTTAACCAACTTCAAGGACCCACCAATAACACGCCACAACGAAGGCACCTTGATAACCTTCAAGTGCCTGAGACCCCCCTCAACCTCAGAGCCCTTTCGATACCTCCTTGCAAGCCGAGGGTCCACAAATCGATCCCTACCGCATTTAAGTGTACCCCGTCCGCCAACCAAAATTCCTCTTCCGTCCTTTCCAGCTCCACATGCCGGATACAAACACCCCCATTCCGACTAACAAACTTTGAAATCGCCCTATTAACCTTCGCCCGCGCCTTGTTCAGCCTCTCAACAGACCGCGCTTTCCGCCAACTCCTTCTCGCCACCATCTCTGACCAAACTACCGTAATCCCCGGAAAAGACACCCATAGCCGCAACAAGTCGTGCTTGATGTCTTTTATTAGGATTCTAAAAGGCCTTCTCCCTAGATCATTCCCCCCAACGTGTAAGACCAACACGTCAGGAGGCCTGTCTAATCGGGCATATTTATTCACCTCTTGTAACACCCTGCTCCACCCTAACCCCCGAACCCCGAGCCACCGTACGAGAGCCACGTCCCTGGCGAAGCCTAACTGTCTCCCGTTCCTTCTCGCATCCGCTCGCCGGGCTCCCCAATACACGTAAGAATGGCCCAAGATCCAGACCAGCGGGGGGGAGGGAAGGGGTGTTTCTGCAATACAAAAGCACAAACAAACAACCATTTTATTGCCTGATACCCTCAGACGAAACACCCACACCCCGGCCGCCCCCCCCCCCCATTCACCGGAAAAGTCCCCCACTCAGTTTTCGACCACCGCCTGGGGGCGGACGTATAACTTAAAACGCCCCGACTTCCACCTACCAATCTGTTTAACCGCGTCTTCAGACAAACCGCACATGGAAGCCTCTGTCGCCGCCCCTATCCGAAAAGAATGCGATCCAAAAGACTTAGGATCTAACCCCAACAACTTCAAACACGCCCTGAAAACACTCACAAACTGATATCGTGATAAGAAAGACCCGTCATCATGACATAACAGCGGGCCGTCCACCTTTTTACGAATATGTTCAAAATTCTTGAAACACCTCAACGGGCACATATCCGATCCCCTAACCGCTCCCAAACACACTCGCTTCCCTGCCCCCCGTTGATCAGTTTTAGATTTACTTATCCACAATTCAATTCCCCTGTCCACCGCCATAACGTCACCACGACTCAAACCCCCAGGGGACAACTTACTGGGAGATACCAATTCCCCCACCCGCAAGGCTCCAAAAAACGCCAATGAAAACGCCAACCTAAACAAATGTTCCTCAAACGGAGATGTACAAACCTCCCCCAACACCCCACCCAGCCGTTCCAATAATCCAAATGACACTGGTCGTCTACCATCTAGTAGCTTTCGTCCTCTGCGAAAACCCTTCAACGCCTGGACAACCAAAAAACACTTAGTTAAATCTCGTAACCCTCGTAACCGGAAACCAAATGCTAACCCTGCCATGAAACGATTTGCCTTCGCAACCGACCACCCTGCTACCGCCGCCTCCCCCAACTTTTCCAACAATATTCCCAACTGATCCTCTTCAGAAAAATCCCCACCCTGCAACCATTGCTCCCAAAGCCCCCATGCTGCCTGATATGCGGTCCACGTGTTACCCGATAAGGACGCCCTAATTAGCGGTCCCGCTGCCCGAATACCACGTTCCAAAGGTGTGCTGGGCACTCCAACCCGCTGGACTCTGCCTCTGGTGCGCAAACCCGGAACCGATCCCACTGAAAACGAGAGAGGGAATCAGCTATTAGGTTCTGAACACCTGGCACATGAGCCGCCGTAATACATGCATTAATTTGCAGACAAACCAATACCAACTCCCGTAACACCCGAACGACCGGAGGAGAGGACGCCGAAAACTGATTAATCGCCAGCACCACCCCCATGTTGTCACAGTTAAAACGAATCTTCTTGTTTGCCAACTGGCCACTCCAAAGATGAAGTGCCACCATTATTGGAAAAATTTCCAATAGCGCCACATTCTTTGTCAAGCCTGCAGCCGTCCAGTTGTCCGGCCACCGACCCACACACCACTGACCCTGGAAGAAAGCTCCGAAACCTGAACTGCCCGCCGCATCCGTAAACAACTCCAAGTCAAAATTGTCCACTGCATCCTCCATGATCAGTGAACGACCGTTGTAGTGTTCCAAAAACTGTCCCCAAACTGCTAAGTCCGCTCTGTGTTCTGCTGATAACCGAACGTAATGGTGCGGGGCAACCACCCCCGCCGTTGCCCTGGCAAGTTGTCGTGAAAAAATCCGGCCCATTGGCATCACCCGACAAGCAAAATTAAGTTTTCCCAGAAGGGACTGCACTTCCCTTAATTGCAGTTTCTTCACCCGCCGTGCCCTTGCCACCTCGTCCCTCATGGCCGCAACCTTGTCCTCAGGAAGCCGGACTTCCCAGGCCACGGAATCGATTACAATGCCCAGAAAACTTAAACTAGTAGTCGGTCCCACCGTTTTTTCAGGCGCCAAGGGGACCCCAAATCGGTCCGCAACCCACTCCATAGTTGCCAAGATCCCGGCACACTGCGTCGAATCGGCAGGACCTACACACAAAAAATCATCGAGATAATGCACCAATGTTGACAAGCCCGAAACGTCCCGAACAACCCACTCCAAAAAACAACTAAACGTTTCGAAAAATGCGCATGAGATTGAGCACCCCATGGGCAAACAGCGATCTACAAAATACGCCCCCTCCCAAAAGCAACCCAACAACCGGACACAATCTGCATGCACTGGCAAAAGCCGAAAAGCTGATTCAATATCCGTCTTAGCCATAAGTGCCCCCTTTCCACATTTTTTTACCCATCTTGTGGCCTCATCAAATGACGTATAAACCACCGAACACAGTTCAGCCGGTATCCCGTCATTTACCGACCTACCCCTTGGGTAAGACAGATGGTGAATCAGCCGGAATTTCCCCGGCTCCTTTTTTGGCACTACCCCCAGCGGCGAGACCACCAGATCAGGAAAAGGAGGGGCCTGAAACGGCCCCGCCATCCTCCCTAAAGCCACTTCCTTGCCTAATTTTTCGGCCACGACCACCGAATGTTGATATGCTGACAAGAGGTTCTTCGTCGCCGCCGGCACATTAAAATTGGGAGCCGGAATTCTGAAACCCTCCCCAAAACCCAACCGCAAAACTTCAGCTTTCTCCCTATCAGGGTACCTATTTAGGTACGGAAGCATCGCGGCTAAGCTCACCGGCGTCAGACCCTTGGGTATGAGTGGTGCCGGGCTTGGATTTTCCTTTCTTAAAGCACTTTGCCGCTCCATGTGAGGTCCCATTACAATGGGTACAGAGGTGCTTAAAACGGCAGGTGGCCCCGAACTTGCATTGCCCCTCATTAAATTGCCAACACACGCCGGGCTTTTGCGAACCCCCTTGACCTTGCTGACTACCGGCACCCTGCGTTCCGGACTGGCCGGCAGACCCGGCCCCGCCCTGAAAGGGCTGGCCATATCTCGACGGTGCCATAACCCGTAACCACAAACCGATGTCCTTTTGGTCCCATCTAATAGAAGGTCGAACGGCCTTCCGCTGACGAAACTGTTCGTCATACCTAAGCCATGTCTGTCCCCCATATACCCTGTACGCCTCACCAATAGAGTCCATATAGCAAAACAAATATGAACAGTTCTCCGGCGCCTTCTCGCCTATCACACTCGCCAAAATAGCAAAAGCCTGCAACCAATTAGTGAACGTCTGAGGGATCAAGCGCCATCGCCGCTTCTTCTCCTCCTCTTTCTTGCTCTCATCCTTTTTACCTTTGTCCAAATTAAATTTTGCCAATGGCAGCAGGGAGAAGATCTCTACGTATTCATCCTTCCAGATCTTCTCCTTCACCTCTGTCTTAAGATGGGAACCCAAGGGACCTTCAAAACAGACGAAAACCTCACCCCGCGCCCGATCATCCAAATGAAGCCTGTCCTCCTTATTCTTTTCCGTCTGCACCGACACCGACACCGGGGAAGCAATACCCGCCACCGGCGCTTCACTAATGCCCAAGGGAGGCGGATTAATCCAAGCCCCCACTGGCCCTGAGTGTTCCCGTGCCCCCCCAATCCGCTCCAGCAACGTACGCACACAACCTATAAGCTCTCCCAGCTCCCCCCTTCCTGACGCATATCCTCCACCCCCGTGGGTACCCCCTGACTAAACCCTGGGTGACCTACATCCCCCCTCGCGTTCTGTACCTGACAATACTGGGCAGACAAACAAGACATAGAACCATACTCACCGGGCTGCACGAGGGTAGCGGCCCCGTCAGCCGGACTACCAGACTCCTGACGTCCCTCCGGCTGCTCAGTAGACTCCTGGCTCCGCACCTCCGCTTCGCCGCCGTTGGCCCCTGCTGCTGCAGGGCCGGAAGATCCCTCCAGGAGCTGATCCTGTGGCTGATGTCCGCCCCCCCAGCCGGCTGCTACGGGGGGCTGTCTGCGGTCCTCTGGATCCTGCCGACGCAGCTCCCACCTCCCACTCCACGGGGCCCCCCCGGCATTCGGGGCCTCTGCTGATGAGGGCCCTGCACGCCAGGCCCGGTGCACTACAGATTCCAGCCGTCGCGATCCGCCCCCTCCGCTAGGGCCCGCCCCCTCATCCGACCTCCACCGCAGACAGGGCTCAGGGCGCTCGGCCAGCACATCACCAGAGCGCCCCGCCGCAGCTCCGACATCCACCGTTGACACAGTGGGAGCAGGCCCCGCCCCCAACTCCAGGAAAGGCCTGCTCACCACCGCTGGACCCGGCCGCACTCTTGAATTCCTCCCAGACCGGGGCCTGCTGGACTTTTTAGCACATGGCGCCCGGCCTGGAGGGTCCCCGGAGGGGCTTCCAATGCGTCGCTGGGCCCGGGGAGTCACCTCAGGTGATAACCGCTCCGGCGGTCTGGATCTCCGGAGGCGCCGCTCACGTGGGGGGGGAGCCCCCACCGCCTCCTGACTCCCTCCGATGAGTCCCTGCACAGACGCCTGCAGCCAGCCTGGAGGATGGACGCCAGCCGCCGCTCGCAGCCGCTCCAGGATGTTTTCCACGGACTCCATTGCCGCAGGTAAGATGCCTGCGACTCTTCCTTCAGCCAGGGGAGCGGGAAAGTGCCGCTCCTCCCCTTTGCCCCTCCAATCCTTTCAAAACGGGCTCGCACCCCCTCCCCCCACCATGACACCCTGACCTCCCCACCAATCAGGGGTCATGCAGGCCTCCGCAAATGCCCCGGGGGGGGAGGGGGGCAATGCTCCGTCCTCTCTATACTAGAAGGTGGCCCGATTCTACGCATCGGGTATTCTAGAATTTACGTATTGTGTAGTTAATGTATGATTTTTGTTATATATATATATATATATATATATATATATATATGTTGTTGTGTGTAGTTACCAAGTGTTTGTGTAGGGCGCTGTACATGTTCTGGGTGTTGTCTGGGTGTGGCGGGGGGTGAGAGCGGTGTTGTTTGTGTGTTGCGTTGTTTGTGGAGCGCTGTGTGTCTGTAGCCTTGTGTGTGTGTGTGTTGCGCGGTTTGTGTGGGTGTGGGGTGTGTGTGTGTGTTTTGGGGGGAGGTATGTTTTGTGCAATGTGTGTGTTGTGCGGTATGTGCGTATATTTGTGTGTGCCGCGGTGTTTGTGTGTTGGGTGTTGTGTGTGTGCGGCGTTGTCTGTGTGTGTGGGTGTCTGTGTAGGGCAGTGTTTGTGGTTCCCAGTATGTGTGTGGTGTGTTGTGCAGTGCGTGTGTGGCGGTGTGTGTGTGTGTTTTGGGGGGAGGTGTGCACCCCCCATCATGTTCCATCCCCCATGCTGCGCACCCCCCATCGTGCTCCATCCCCCATGCTGCGCACCCCCATCGTGCTCCATCCCCCATGCTGCGCACCCCCCATCGTGCTCCATCCCCCATGCTGTGCAGCCCCCATCGTGCTCCATCCCCCATGCTGCGCACCCCCCATCGTGCTCCATCCCCCATGCTGCGCACCCCCCCATCGTGCTCCATCCCCATGCTGCGCACCCCCATCGTGCTCCATCCCCCATGCTGCGCACTCCCCATTGTGCTCCATCCCCCATGCTGCGCACTCCCCATTGTGCTCCATCCCCCATGCTGCGCACTCCCCATTGTGCTCCATCCCCCATGCTGCACACTCCCCATCGTGCTCCATCCCCCATGCTGCGCATTCCCCATCGTGCTCCATCCCCCATGCTGCGCACTCTCAAACGTGCTCCTTCCCCCATGCTGCGCATGCCCCATCGTGCTCCCTCCCCCATGCTGCGCACTCCCCATCGTGCTCTATCCCCCATGCTGCGCACTCCCAAACGTGCTCCATCCCCCATGCTGCGCACCCCCCATCGTGCTCCATCCCCCATGCTGCGCACCCCCCATCATGCTCCATCCCCCATGCTGCGCACTCCCCATTGTGCTCCATCCCCCATGCTGCGCACTCCCCATCGTGCTCCATCCCCCATGCTGCGCATTACCGATCGTGCTCCATCCCCCATGCTGCGCACTCCCCATCGTGCTCTATCCCCCATGCTGCGCACTCCCCATTGTGCTCCATCCCCCATGCTGCGCACTCCCCATTGTGCTCCATCCCCCATGCTGCGCATTACCGATCGTGCTCCATCCCCCATGCTGCGCACTCCCCATCGTGCTCTATCCCCCATGCTGCGCACTCCCCATCGTGCTCTATCCCCCGTGCTGCGCACTCCCCATCGTGCTCCATCCCCCATGCTGCGCACTCCCCATCGTGCTCCATCCCCCATGCTGCGCACCCCCCATCGTGCTCCATCCCCCATGCTGCGCACTCCCCATCGTGCTCCATCCCCCATGCTGCGCACCCCCATCGTGCTCCATCCCCCATGCTGCGCACTCCTCATCATGCTCCATCCCCCATGCTGCGCACTCCCAATTGTGCTCCATCCCCCATGCTGTGCACCCCCCATCGTGCTCCACAGTCACACATCAGACAGTATACACGCACACATCTGATCGCATACACTCACACACACACCCCACTTCTCCCTGTGCCCACCGGTGGGCGGTCCCAGCAGCTGTGCTGCACGCCGTGCTCCTCTGCCGACACTCACAGATCCGATCGCATACACTCACACACACACACTCACACATCAGAACACACTCACACACATCTGATCGCATACACGCACACACACACTGACGATATCGCACATATACGCGCTCACACAATCACAACATCCGGAGATACCACATGCTTCTGGCCATGTGATCCTCCGGCAGGTCCTGGAAGGTCACTGCACGCACAGTATCGCCGCCGAGAAGCAAGCGATATCACTGGATGTTGTGTGTGTGGATGCGATCTGATGTGTGTGAGGTGTGTGTGAGAGTGAGTGTGATCTGATGTGTGTGTGTGTGTGTGTTCTTATGTGTGTGCGTGTGTGTGTGTGTTCCGCCGCTGCAGGACCTTGATGCGCTCACCTGGGAGTCGGTGTACGCTGGTAACCATGCTACAATATTACTCGATGTGTTCCATGGGTACCAGCTCGCACGGGAGCCCATGCCAGCGTACGCTGGCAACCCCAGCAATGTTGGGTTGCCAGCTTACGCTGATGTGGGCTCCCGGGGGTACAGCACTCACCTAGGAGTCGGTTCGGGGAATGCGTGCGGGGGGCGGGGCCAGAGCGAGCGTGCAATGCGTGAGGGGGCGGGGCGTGGCCGAGTTGCCAATGCGTGCAGGGGGCCGGGGCGAGAGGCCAATCCGTGCGAGGGGGCGGAACCGAGGCGAGGCGAGCGGCCAATCCGTGCGGGGGGCGAGGCCATGGCGAGCCCAGCGGCCAATCCGCTGTTTGTCACCGTAAGGACACAATTTTGGAGCAAGACAGACAGACAGACAGAATAAGGCAATTATATATATAGATTTTTAGTATAAAACACCTTTCGCAGTACAAGTAGACGACATAGCAAAAAACAGCGTAGGGACTTGACCACCTCTTACAACAGCATCTAAAATCTGCTCTTTGTGAAGGGGGCAGCAATGTATTGATTAGAATCAGGCTTTTGTCTGCAAACTCAGTTTGTTTTCTTTGGGTTTCCATTGGGTTGGGTGGCATTTGCATGTACATACAAAACAAAATATCAAGATGTCAGCTGAAGTAAGCCACACGTCTGTCACATGTGACATCTTGACAAGTACAATAAGGGATGACATGTTAAAGGTTTCCATCTTTGGAAATCTGCTTAAGAATTAAAATGTATTTGGTCCAGGCCTCATGGTCTAGTTACAGGGGTAAAAATAGACACTTCTATGGGTTATTTTCTTCTTTCTATTTTTGGAAGAGCCTCGACTTAAACAGATTATTACAAGGTTAATGCTCGGAATGTTGTGTTTATTTTTTAAATGTTTTTACCATAATGGCCTCCTATTCTACTGAATAATATATATAAAAGTAACCCGAAGTCACCCTTGGTATTTGCCGCTTACTATTATGTTTGGCCGGAATCCTCTCACTGACTCAGTAAGAGACATGTTGATCATATCTGTGTATAAAATAGGGGCGGTCATGTATCATGGGCCGTCAGGTGCAGACTCAACCCCGGACCAGGACCTAATCTGCTTCATTTAGTTTACATTTTCCTACATTGTACAAGACATTCCAAATGATCATGATATCAAATAAAGATATGGGTTGCACATATTTTGTAACCTATGGGATAGAATAATATGACCTTTATATATATATATATTTAATCCAAAAATTTAGTGGGTTCATAACAAACGGGGCAAGTGATTACAAGGCTTGTGAAATTATGGCTTCATGTTTGCCATTTTTGCCTAATAAATGAACCAATCCAACTATGCCATTGTGCCGTTCCTGTGGAAGCAGCTGAGCTGCTCGGATCCGGGTTCGCTGTGGCTCGAGGGTCTCCGGACCCGCGGGTCGTGCGGCCACTCAAATATAAGGGGGATATTTACAGGGGAGTTGATATGTAGTTCGTGACGCCACCCGTGGTGTACGGTAATTTGGGGAGTACCGCTGCTGCCGTTGGGAGTACACGGGGTGATGAAGTGGGGCAGCAAGGTGGTGTAACCCTCCACGGGTAGGGGGGAGGCCCCGGGACTCGGTGAGGAGGTGCCGTGGGGTGCAGGGGTCACTCTCATACTGACTCAGTTCATAAGCAGACACTGACAACTGGGTAAACCAAGTCTCTGGATACCGCTGCCGTTGAGGGGAGCTCGTCCGGGTCCCGTCCCCAATGGTGCTGCCTGGTGATCCGTGACCTGCCTCCTGGCACTTAGTTTGACTTCAACTTGGTGGCCCGGTAGCATGGAACTAGCCGGGCTCCGCTCCCCACTATGGCTAAGTATGGGAGCTTGCTCTCAGGGCTCACGCTTGGGATTTTCTGGACCGTTTTTGGATTGGAAAGTTCTATCCCCCTCGTTGCACTAATGCCCCGATTCTGGAGCGAGTGGTAACAGATCATAAAGGCTCCGTTCTCCTCAGGTGAATTGTCGGGTTGCCTGAAGCTACTCCCCGACCTAGGGTCCGTGTACCCCGTCGTGCCTTTAGTCCCGAACCGGTGATAGCGCTAGGTTGCTGGCTGTCCTCCTTGACAGGTCCAAGCACCTCGCCACAATCCCCTGCGACCGTGGGTACGACTCCTCTAGGCCCAGACCACCGTCTGCAACCTAGATAGTTACTTCAGGAGTCACCACTTCCGACTTCCTCTGAGCTCCTCATAGCTTGAGGGCTACTTCTCAACCGCTCTCCTTCAACTCTCAGACTCAACTCACTATGTCGCGGGCGGGGAGGAGGGTGTCAGCACACTACGCTCACCCCCTTCTGCTCGGGTCCGGCGGCCGCTGCTCAGTGGTGGCTCGAGCTGTAGGCCGGATCCCGGGGGTTTCTCGAGCGGCACTCCTCGCCCGTGAGTGAAAGGGGTTTGTTGGGTGTGGGGATTGTTTATAGTCCGTGACGCCACCCACGGTTGTGGTGATTTCACCACCGCTGCTCAATACGGGGGTCCCGTGGATGGTGATGCGGAGCAGCTAGGTGTTGTGTTGCCCCTCCGTGGGTAGGGGTCGGTGATCCCGGGGCCCGGTGACGGTTTGGGAGGTGCAGGGCCTGGTGGGCGCAGGGACGCAGGGGCAGCGCTGTGCCTTGCGGCACTGTGGTACTCACTCAGCCTGAGACGTTGACACAGTTTGTCCGGTAAACCAAACGGCTGGTAAGACGGTCCCACGGACGGCTGCAATTGCTCTCCCAGTAGGTGACGGTGATGTCCCTCTTCCTTGCACCTTGTGTACTAGTTGGTTGCGATGGGTCCCCACCGGTAACCCGCTCCCCGGCTTCAAGCTGGACCGGGGGAGCTCTACTCTTTGCCCGCAGGCGCTGGCCCTCAGAAACTGGTGCCCTGGCGGTGGCGGTGTCTCTGTTGTACAGGTTGGGCTGTTGCCTTCACTCGGGTCTTGGTTGTTGGGGGATCTACGTCCCCTTCACTGACGGATTCGGCAATTTACGGCGACTCCAAGCCTTGCCGGGGTCCGAGAGGCCCCTGCCCTGGTGCTGACTGTCCTTCGGAACACTGCTCCAGACCACCGGGCACACAGCCTACGGGGTCCTTCCAGGAACTTCCAAACGGTCCCCCTCCAGACAGTCACCGCCGTTGCTGACCTTGCTGACCTGCCCTGCACTTAGCTGGACTCTTCAGGCTTTTCTCTCTCTCTGTCACCACTCTTGCTTTCCTCCGTTTCTCCTTTACTTTCCTTACTTTCACTTAGTTGTTTACTCAAGCTCGTCCCTGAGCTGACTTCACTCTTGCCCTGCCTGGGCTAATCCGCCTGGTTTCTCCCGCCTCCAGAACTGTGATCTCCTCGGTGGGCGGAGCCAACCGCCTGGCCCACCCCCTGGTGTGAATCACCAGCCTCTGGAGGAAGGCAACAAGGATTTTTGGTTCAGCTTAGATGTGCCTACCTGGGATGTAGGGTGTGGTGGTGTGTGACCTGTGTCCCCTGGCTTGCCAAGGGCGACACATTCCCCCTTAGCAAAATGCAGACGTCCGCGGGCTGCCGTCCTACACCGGATTTATTTTTCTGCAAAAAGGGATAACAAGGTAAATAACACATAAATACATTTTCAATAACTCTTCCCAACACGGGAGGCACATTTACTTTAACGTTGCAACGGTTTACGGTTACGGTTTCCGCTCTCTCCCACCCAAGCAACCTGGCCCTGATGCTGCCCCTAAAGCCCAGGCAGCACCCCTTGACCCACAGTCCAGCACACGGTACCCGAGCGGGATCTGTCCTTCCCTCCAGAGGGTAGCCACCGGTTCCTTTGGTGGCTGGGCCCCAGCCTGCTCTGCTGAGAGCCCTCCCTCCAACCTGCCTCTCCGGAGGCGGCATTGCGGAAAACGGTAACAGCAAACAACATATTTACAAGCCACTTAACGTTTGTGGGTGCCCTGCAAGTTCACGGGCTTGTCCATGGATAGTTCCCATGCAAAAACTTTTAAACGGTCCCCACGGGGACAACGGTGTCGGCTCCAGCCGGTTTCAAATCACAAGCAAATCAGGTAAAGTACTCGGTATAATCATTTTCATCATTGGCAGAACTTTCAAACTTTCAAACAAACAACACTCTTTACATTCCCTGACCCCTTGTACTCACAGAACGGTCTCCCTGTACCTAAGTGGAGGTCTACCTAGGTTGGAACGGGTGGACCTTCGGGGACCGGTGTCAGTGGTGCTAGACAGTGGGGTAGAGGGAACAATCGGCTCCTCCTCCCGGCTATAGTGTGGGGCAGGCGGAGGCCTAGGGGAGCTGGGTACAGGTTCATCCCTGGGCTCTGGCACTGGTTCTGGCTCACGGTTAACCGCTTCCACTACTTCTTCATCCACGGGTTGTGGGAACAGTATCACTGGAAGAATCACCGCGCCGTTCTGTGTAGGCCAGTTTGCTGGGAAGTCACCCATTACCGTGTGGATTACCTCTGCTGCCTTCTCCGCTGGTGGAGGAACCGGTACTTCAGCCTCTGCCTTCAACGCTGGGGGGGCACCTTTTTAGATGGTCCCGGGAAACTGTGGCCAGGGTGCCCCCTTGGTCACGACTGATCTGGTAGGCTTTCCCATCTTCCCATTCTGTGGGTTGTATGACGTAAGGGACTTGCTCCCACTGATCGTCCAGCTTGTGGGCCTTCCTCTTCCGTTTCAACACTACATCTCCTGGCTGGAAAGGACCCGCGGACGCCTTCTGATTGAACCGGTGCTCCTGCTGTTCTCGACTTCGACTGAGGTTTTTCTCCACATACTCCTGGATTTGCCGGTACTGTGCTCTCCTCCGACTTTCCCACTCCGCCGTCGAAGGGAGTGCTTCTGGGGCCTCCAACCCCATCTCCAGGTCCACCGGCAGGCGGCCAGGCCGAGCCCTCATCAGATACGCTGGGGTGCACTTCGTCGAGCTAGAGGGGATATTATTGTACATGTCTACCAAGTCGGGTAACTTTTCCGGCCACAGGTTCCGTTCTTCCAGCGGTAGCGTCTTGAGAAGCCCCAGGATCAAGTGGTTCATCTTCTCGCACATGCCGTTGGTTTGGGCGTGGTACGGAGTGGTCCGGATTTTCTTGCAGCCGTACAACTGGCAGAATTCGTGGAACACCTCTGCTTCAAAGGCCGGGCCTTGGTCAGTCAGCACCTTTTCAGGGTACCCATGAGGTCGGCAAAAATAAGCCTGGAACGCTCGAGCAGCAGTTCGACCAGTCAGGTCCTTAACGGGGACTACCACCATAAATCTTGAGTAGTGGTCTACAATGGTCAATGCGTAGGTGTACCCACTTCGGCTAGGGGTGAGCTTGACATGGTCTAGGGCGATCAACTCCAGCGGCTGATGGGTGACTATTGGATGTAAGGGTGCCCTCTGGCTAGTCTCGTCCTTTCTCCTCAGCGTACAAGGACCGCACTCTCGGCACCAGGCTTCCACCGATTCACGCATCCCACTCCAATAGAACCGCTCCCTCAACAGCATCTCCAGCTTCTTCCACCCGAAGTGGCCAGCACCATCATGGTATGCCCGCAGAACAATAGCGACGTCAGCTTGAGGAATGACCAACTGGCATATTTTCTCATGGGTCTTCGGGTTGATCAGCTCACGGTACAGCTTCCCTTGGTGTAGGTAAAGCCGTTTCCGTTCCTTCCACAAGCGTTGGGCTTCGGCTGGAGCGGCAGGGTCTATTCCCGTGGCACCCTGTTCCACCAGAGTCTTGACAAGGCGAACAGCCGGCACTTGGTCCTGAGCTTCCTGCCACTCTTGACTGGGCCGTGGGTCCAGATCCACTCGTTGCTGATGTACTTGTACCCTCTCAGTAGGCGGCTGGTGAAACGCAGGCAACTCGATCTCCTCGAGGTCGTCATCCTCGCATCCCTCTTCTGACAAATGGGGCATTCGGGAGAGTGCATCCGCATTTATGTTGACGCGACCGGCTCGGTACTTTATGGTGAAATCATAGTTGGCTAGCCGGGCTACCCACCGCTGCTCCAGCGCGCCCAACTTGGCCGTGTTCAGGTGAGTCAGCGGATTGTTGTCCGTAAACGCGGTGAATGTTGCTGCCGCCAAGTAGTGACGGAACCGCTCCGTGATAGCCCACACCAACGCCAATAGCTCGAGCTTGAAGGAGCTGTAGTTCTCAGGGTTCCTTTCGGTCGGCCGGAGTTTTCGGCTAGCATAGGCAATCACCTTCTCCTTTCCATCCTGGACCTGGGATAGGACCGCTCCTAGCCCCACGTTACTGGCGTCCGTGTGGAGGATGAACGGGCGCCCATAATCAGGGTACGCCAGGACCTCTTCTCCGGTCAAGACCGCCTTCAACTGGCAAAAGGATTCTTCATGCTTGTCCTCCCACGACAGGGGGGCTCCAATGGGTCTACCACCTTTGGTCTGTCCCACGAGGAGGTCTTGCATGGGGGCAGCCATCTTCGTGTACCCCTTTATAAAGCGCCGATAGTACCCCACCAGACCCAGAAACTGCCTTACTTCCCTCACTGTAGTTGGTCTCGGCCAGCTCTGGATGGCAGTAATCTTCTCAGGGTCGGGGGCGACACCATCCGCACTCACCACATGCCCTAGATACTGCACCCGGGGTTTCAGCAAGTGGCATTTAGAGGGCTTCAATTTCATCCCGTACTGGGCAAGGGACGCGAACACCTCGGCCAGGTGCTCCAGATGGGCCTCATACGTCTGGGAATAAACAATCACATCATCCAAGTACAACAGGACGGTCTCGAAGTTTAAATGTCCCAGACAGCACTCCATCAGCCGTTGGAAGGTTCCGGGGGCATTTCACAGCCCAAACGGCATGCTATTGAATTCGCAGAGCCCCATCGGGGTGGTGAAGGCGGTCTTCTCCCGGTCCTCTGGGGCCACGGCCACTTGCCAGTATCCGCTGGTGAGGTCAAGGGTCGAGAAGTAGTTTGCAGTTCTCAGTGCAGCCAAAGACTCTTCAATACGAGGTAATGGATAGGCATCTTTATGGGTTATCTGGTTGATCTTCCGGTAGTCCACACACATCCGCATGGTACCATCCTTCTTCTTGACCAGTACCAACGGAGCGGCCCAGGGACTACAGCTGTCCGGAATAACCCCTGCCTCCTTCATATTCCTCAACATATCCTTGGCACACTGGTAATGTGCAGGGGGAATAGGTCTATACCTCTCTTTGATGGGGGGATGTTCACCGGTGGGGATGTGGTGTTGGACCCCCTTGATCTGCCCAAAGTCTAGGGGGTGCTTACTGAAAACCTGTTCGTACTCCTGCACCACCCTGTATACCCCTGCCCTGTGATGTGTAGGGGTATCATCAGTGCCTACATGTAGCTGTTGATGCCACTCCTTTGTCTCCCCCTGAGGTGGGGAAGTGCTGGTGGTAGGTGGGAGTGTGGATGGACTGGCTTCATGGATAGTGTGAGGGTCCAGGGTGAGCAGCTTGGCAATGGTGGCATACCGGGGAAGCCTGACTTCTTCCTCTCCACAGTTCAGCACTCTCACAGGCACTCTCCCTTTCTTCACATCCACCACCCCTCGGCCGGCCATTACAGTGGGCCAGTGCTCGGAAGGCATGGGCTCCATCATCGCAGGGTAGTCACGCCCCTGAGGCCCTACTGCTGCCCTACACCAGATCATCATCTCACTCCTAGGGGGCACAGTCAATGGAGCAACATCCATCACTCTCACTCCACCAATCTCCCCTCCTGTTGAGCTTACATGCTGGCGGTACATCAGGGCTCGGATCTCACGCTGCACAGCCCTCTGCCGGCTCCCTGCCGCTGTGGCGGCTAGCTGTTGTAATAGGGTTAACACATCAGCCATGCAGTGCTCCATCACATTGGTTCCCAGCACTATTTTCGGGTTATGATCACTGGGCTCATTCATGATTACAATCATACCCTGGTGTTGCAGTTCGGCTTGCCCCACTGTCATAGCCACTTGTTTATACCCCGCCTGGGTCAATGGGAGTCCATTAGCGGCAATCAATGTTATACTATTGTCTGGGGGCGCCAGTTCGTCTACGGCCCAATACCGCTGGTACAACGTGTACGGTATGGTAGTTACCTGTGATCCTGTGTCCAAGAGAGCCATCACTGGTATGCCGTCCACAGCCACGGGGATGATAGGGCGGGCCCCAATATATCGGTCCCGCCAGTCCGGGGGGCCACGATGTTCTACTCCTGGGGATTGGCCCGGGGCCCCAGGGGTTGCTCGTTTAACGGGCACTGTCGGTAGTAATGACCCGGCTTACGGCACTTGTAGCAGATTGGGGATCTGCTCCGCGGGTTGTTAGCACTTTTCCGCTGCATCCAGGGAACATCCTCGGGACTGTCAGCAAGCTGTATCTGCGCCGGAGGCTGAGGTCTGGTCAGAGGTTGTAGTGCAGCCAGGATTTTGGCAAGGTCTCCGTCCATGCGACGGACCTGGGCTGCCAGTTCTTCCACTGTGCTGCTCGGGGCTGCAGGTGTTGGAGAGGTTGGTTTGGCTGAGGCCGCCACAACGGGAGCCGTCTCGACGGGCCACGGGGCGGGTTCCAGAACTTCGGTTGCTGGGGGCTGTAGTGCTTTAATGGCCCGTTCCTTTAACACAGCAAAGTCCACATCAGGGTGTTCCAGGGCCCACAGCCGGAGTTGTTTACGGTCCTCAGGGGACCTCATCCCCTGCGCAAATTGCTCCACCAACATCTTGTTGCTATCCGCCTCATTAATAGGGTTTGCCCGCTTCAGCGTGCGGAGGGCGGTCTGCAGACGTAGAGCATAGTCCAGAATGCTATCCCCAGCTCGTTGCCGGCACTGGTAAAACTGCATCCTCAGCTCAGCTTCAGTCCGGGTCTCGAAGGCAGTCTGTAGCTTCTCAAAGATGGTGGCTACAGAGAGCCGGTCCCCCTCGGCCCAGGTCTCCGCTTCCTGCTCCGCCGCACCGGTTAACTGGCCTAGCACTATCGCTGCACGTTGCTTATCAGTCAGGGGGTACAGCTCTAGCAACGGGTTAAGCTTTTTCCGGAAGGCCTGTAGGGCATCCGGTTTCCCGTCATACTGCGGTAGCCAGGCAGCTCCGGAGCATAGGGCAAGGAGAACGGCATGACCTGAGCGAGCGCGGGGGCCGCGGCACCTCCCGCCGGTACGGCCGGGACCTGGGCAGGTCCATTCCCATCCGCGGGTGCCGCTGTGGCTGCGACCACCGCTCCTCCAGCGGCTCCGTCGGGCGCAGACATCTTGTTTCCGTCCCCCTTAGCTCTTTCCGGCCCCTCCTCTCTCGGGGCGGGGTTTTGGCCTTCGCGCCTCTACTGCTCGAGAAGACGCTCGAGCGGCAACTTTTCGCGCCAAAGATGGCGGCTTCTGAAATTTTTCTGCCGGATACCTCCGGCGGTAACAAGGCGCACCTCTACCAGACGGCAGAGCGGTAAGATCCTGTTCGTGACGCCAAGTTGTCGCGGGCGGGGAGGAGGGTGTCAGCACACTACGCTCACCCCCTTCTGCTCGGGTCCGGCGGTCGCTGCTCAGTGGTGGCTCGAGCTGTAGGCCGGATCCCGGGGGTTTCTCGAGCGGCACTCCTCGCTTGTGAGTGAAAGGGGTTTGTTGGGTGTGGGGATTGTTTATAGTCCGTGACGCCACCCACGGTTGTGGTGATTTCACCACCGCTGCTCAATACGGGGGTCCCGGGGATGGTGATGCGGAGCAGCTAGGTCTTGTGTTGCCCCTCCGTGGGTAGGGGTCGGTGATCCCGGGGCCCGGTGACGGTTTGGGAGGTGCAGGGCCTGGTGGGCGCAGGGACGCAGGGGCAGCGCTGTGCCTTGCGGCACTGTGGTACTCACTCAGCCTGAGACGTTGACACAGTTTGTCCGGTAAACCAAACGGCTGGTAAGACGGTCCCACGGACGGCTGCAATTGCTCTCCCAGTAGGTGACGGTGATGTCCCTCTTCCTTGCACCTTGTGTACTAGTTGGTTGCGATGGGTCCCCACCGGTAACCCGCTCCCCGGCTTCAAGCTGGACCGGGAGAGCTCTACTCTTTGCCCGCAGGCGCTGGCCCTCAGAAACTGGTGCCCTGGCGGTGGCGGTGTCTCTGTTGTACAGGTTGGGCTGTTGCCTTCACTCGGGTCTTGGTTGTTGGGGGATCTACGTCCCCTTCACTGACGGATTCGGCAATTTACGGCGACTCCAAGCCTTGCCGGGGTCCGAGAGGCCCCTGCCCTGGTGCTGACTGTCCTTCGGAACACTGCTCCAGACCATCGGGCACACAGCCTACGGGGTCCTTCCAGGAACTTCCAAACGGTCCCCCTCCAGACAGTCACCGCCGTTGCTGACCTTGCTGACCTGCCCTGCACTTAGCTGGACTCTTCAGGCTTTTCTCTCTCTCTGTCACCACTCTTGCTTTCCTCCGTTTCTCCTTTACTTTCCTTACTTTCACTTAGTTGTTTACTCAAGCTCGTCCCTGAGCTGACTTCACTCTTGCCCTGCCTGGGCTAATCCGCCTGGTTTCTCCCGCCTCCAGAACTGTGATCTCCTCGGTGGGCGGAGCCAACCGCCTGGCCCACCCCCTGGTGTGAATCACCAGCCTCTGGAGGAAGGCAACAAGGATTTTTGGTTCAGCTTAGATGTGCCTACCTGGGATGTAGGGTGTGGTGGTGTGTGACCTGTGTCCCCTGGCTTGCCCAGGGCGACACAACTACACTCCTCACATCCCCTCCCTGGCCCCCCAGGTGGGCGACTCTATTCCACTCAAGCCATCCACTGGTGTGTCTGGTGGGTGTGGTGTACGGTGTATCTAGGATTTGATTTGCTGTTGGAGGCAACACCATTTAGTTAGGGACCCGGAACCAAGAGAGAGGTGGATTACTGCACGGAAGGGCAGCTTGTGCAGTACCCTGTGACGACCTGATAGTCCAGGGGCGTCACACCATAGGAACCACTGTGGTTGATATAGGGTTCATAAGTGGAGATGAGCGGACCCCGTGGAAATTCAGGATCGCCGTGTAGAAAAAGTTCAGTTCGGAACCTGAAATTCATCTGAACTTGATCCCGGAGCCTTAACCCCTTGGAAGTCAAAGATTGGACAGTTCTGCTCTGTACCCACATACAGCCAGCCATAAACAGAACATTTCCAGGGAAGGAGAGCGGAGATTTCTTTTTGGTTTTATTTTAGACACAGGATCTAAAAACTTTGTTTTTACCTCCAGTGAGAGTCATTCAGAGACTTCAAGCGGCTTTCACTGGGCCGAGGATCGAGTGCCCGAGCATGGCGATACTTGACTGAGTGGTCAGCATGCGTGCAACACCTAAACGCCGAACTCTTGAGTTTTTTAAAGTTCGAGTTCGCTCATCCCTATTCATAATTTAATGTCCTATATTAGATACCTGGTGAATGAAATATGATCACCCACTGGGAGGTTTGACGCCCCCATTTATCAGTTTTTGCAGGGAAGCAACCAGTAGATTGATCCTGGCTTTTTCAGCTGCTGGGAGGTTTGGCGCCCCCATGCACCAGTTAAGAAAGCCACGGACCCACTTGGGGGGGAGGGGCGACATGACCAAGGGGGAGGTAGGGAGTGATGGGGTTAATAGGGACAGTTGTGTGTATGCCTAATATGGCATTGGGGGATGGTCTTAGCCTGGGAGGAAGAGGAGGAGCAGGGAAAGGGTTAGTCTGGGAGAGGAAAGAGTTACCTCCTCTTCTGTTTCCGGACACCGAACAATCACCTCCATGGCGGACCTCCAGGACCTGCAGCGTTTGATCCAGGCAGCAGTCGCAGCGCACGGGCCCCTGGCAGTGCAGTCCCACATCAGGGCTGCCGGGGTTAACCCGTCGGCGCTTGCCCCTCGTCCCCCCAGCAGCGGCGGGCGCCAGTCGCGGCCCCCCCGCAGGTATTCCCCGGGCGCGGGGGGGGGGCGAGGAGGAGATGTAAGAGCCCCTCCAGGGACCCTCCGCAGAGTGCAGCGCAGCAGCAGCGTCTGGCTGCTGCAGAGGCCGGCGGGAGGAATCTTCGTTCCAGCCGCGGCGGTCGGGAGGTGGGAGTGGCCAGCACGGGGCCTACTTCCGGTCCCGGCCTCCGGGCTGGATTTCCTGAGAGTGCAGCGGCTCCAGGCCGGGAGCGCGCTCGGCGCAGGAGAGAGGCCAGCAGATCCCCCTGCAGTCGGCGGGGGGACCGCGGGGCTGCACGTGGCGGTAGGTCCGGCGCCGGGGGGAGGTCTGCGGTGCCTGACCCCGGTGCGGCTGAGAGAAGGAGTGACGGCGGGAGCCCTGCGGCGACCGCCGGGTCACTCGGTACCGCTGTGCAGCCCCCTGATGTGGCAGTCTCCCGTGGGAGCGGGAGGACTCGGCGGACGGAGGCCTGCAATAGCCCAGGAGGGCCAGAGGCGACGACGGCTGAGACCCGGAGCCGGGCGTCTGTTCGCCCGCGCCCAGAGGCCCCTTGCAGTCGGCAGGGGGGCGGGCGCAAGAGATCGAGGCCCGGGGTGCCGGCGCGGGGGACAGGACGGTCTCCTGGGTGGTCACCCCGGGGCAAGAGATGGAGCGGGGATGACTCTGCCCACGCGGCGGCCCTGTCTGGTAGCCGTGGTGGGGGGGTGCTGCGGCGGCGCCCCCCGGATGTCGGATGGAAGATGAGGCCAGCGGCGAGGAGGAGGAAGAGGCTTTTGTTTCGGAGGAGTCGGATGGACGACAGACGGGGGACGGCGAGGCGGCGGTCTCGGGGGACGCCGAGCGGCGGTCGGGTGAGACGGCCGTGGAGGCGGCAGGGGCTGCGCTGGTGGGGGGCTTCGGGGGGGGGCGGCTGCGGCTACGGCAGCGCCCGCTGGTTTAGCTGTGTGGAGTCAATTGTTGGGGCTGTTGCAGGGGCTGGCGGCGGCTTCGGGAGCGGTGGGGGAGGGGGGCCAGGCGCCGGTGGCGGCGTGGGTGGGTGCAGCCGGTTTAGGGGCCTCGTCGGTGACGGGGGGTGACGGAGCGGGTGCGAGTAAAGGGGGGGGCGAAGGGGGGAGTGAGACGGGGGGAGAAAAGGAGAAGGAAAAGGAGAAGGAAAAGGAGAAGGAGGATGAGGTGGTGCGCTTAGATGATAGGGCTAAAAGCGAAGTTTATGTTTGTTTTGAAGGCCCGCTGGGGGCCCATTTAAAGAAGGAGGTGCGGGAAAAAATTTGGAAAGGGGAATATGTAGAGATATTTTCTCTGCTTCCCCTGGAGAAATTTAATCTGGATAGGGTTAAGCCGAGTGACTCCAAAAAGGAGAAGGACGAGGAGGAAAAGCGCCGTTATAGGCTTATTCCTCGGACTTTTGCCAACTGGCTACAGGCATTTGCGATTTTGGCGAGCGTGGTCGGGGAGAAGGAGTCGGAGCATTGTTCGGCTTTGTTTGGGTACATGGATGCGATAGGGGAGGCTTATCGAGTTTATGGCGGGCTGGTGTGGCTGCGTTACGACGAGCAATTTAGGCAGCGGAAGGCATTGCGGCCAGATATGCGGTGGGACCATAAGGATATTTCCTTATGGATGCGACTGATGTCGGCACCGGCTCAGCCCTTTCAGGGGGGCGCCGGGGGTTCGGGGGCCGGGTCCCCGGCAAGTTTCAAAAAAGGTTTGTGTTGGCAGTACAATGAAGGGCAGTGTAGGTTTGGAGCGGCGTGCCGTTTTAAGCATGAATGCTCCGGATGTGGGGGGGGACATAGCTTGTCCAAATGTTTTAGAAAAGGAAAGGCTGGTGATGGGGCTGGTAAGAGGGACGACGCCGGTGAAGGTAGAAGTGATGGTTCCGTTTTTAAATAGGTATCCGGACGAGGAGGCTGCGGCGTTGTTATGTTCTGGTTTTTCCGATGGTTTTAATATCCCGTCGGTTGTTAATGCGTCGGGCCCGCCGTATCGTAATTTTGCGTTCCGCCCGGGATCATCCGGAGGTGGTGGATGAGAAGCTGGAAAAGGAGGTGGCTTTGGGCAGGATGGGCGGTCCTTATGTCGCCCCGCCGTGCGGGAATTTGGTGGTTTCGCCGTTGGGGGTGGTACCAAAGAAAGAGCGGAATAAATTTCGGCTGATTCATCATTTGTCTTACCCGGAAGGGTTCTCGGTGAATGATGGCATTGCACCGGAGTTGTCGGCGGTATATTATGTGTCGTTCGATAAGGCGTTGGACCTGGTTAGGGCGGCGGGGCGGGGTGCATTGATGGCAAAGGCGGATGTGGAAGCGGCGTTTCTTTTGTTACCGGTTCATCCAGATAGTCAGCATTTGTTGGGTTGCTGGTGGGATGGCAGTTATTATGTTGATCGTTGTTTGCCAATGGGCTGTTCCATTTCGTGTTCGTACTTTGAGGCATTTAGTTCGTTTGTTGAGTGGGTGGTTCGGGACGTGTCCGGGCTTACGTCCATCATTCATTACTTGGACGATTTCCTGTGTGTCGGGCCGGCGGGTTCGATGGTTTGTGCGGGTTTGCTATTTGCGTTGCAAAAAGTTGCGGCCAGCTTCGGGATTCCTTTGGCGCCGGATAAGACGGAAGGCCCGGCGCCAGTGATGTGTTTTCTGGGAATTGAAATTGACTCCATTGCTATGGAATGCAGGTTGCCGGCGGAGAAGGTCCGTGATTTGAGAACCGCAGTGACGGGGGTGAAAGCGGCGAAGAAGGTGCGGCTTAAGGCGGTGCAGTCCTTGCTTGGAAAATTGAATTTTGCTTGCAGAATTGTGCCGATGGGGAGAGTGTTTGCGAGGCGTTTGGCGACGGCGACGGCCGGGGTAAGGTCGCCGGCGCATTTTGTGCGGATCAGGGACGATTTGGAAGTATGGGATCAATTTTTGCAGCATTTTAACGGCCGGACGCTGGTGATGGAGAGGGTGGCGTCTAACGGGGCGTTGCAGCTGTTTACGGATGCGGCGGGGTCGGCCGGGTTTGGGGCTGTCTTCAGAGGTCATTGGTGTGTCGGGCAGTGGCCACAGGCGTGGCGGGAGTGCGGTTTGGTTAGGAATTTGGCTCTGTTAGAGCTATTCCCCATTGTAGTGGCAGTGGAGCTCTGGGGGTCGCACTTTGCCGGAAGGAAAGTGTGTTTTCATTGTGATAACCAGGCGGTGGTGCACGCGATTAACAACTTGTCTGCTAAGTCGGAGCCGGTGGTGGTGTATTTGCGGCATTTAGTGTTGAGATGTCTGCAGCTGAATGTGCAGGTAGTGGCAAGGCACGTTCCGGGTGTTGACAACGAGGTGGCTGATGCTTTGTCTCGTTTTCAGTTCAGCAGGTTTCGGGCGCTGTTGCCGTGGGCGGACGAAGTTGGAGTGGAGTGTCCCGAGGATTTGTGGCATCTGGTGAGGCGGTGATTTCAGACTTGATTCGGAACACGGTGACCGAGGTGACTTGGTGCCGGTATGCTAAGGTGTGGGCTGAATGGGAGGAGTTGTTGTGTCTGATGTTTGGTGGGGAGAGCGTGGATTACTTGGTGGCTTTGTTGTCGTTAGTGAGTACGGATTTTTCAGCCGGGCGATGGGCATCGGCTGTGGCACATCGGGTGTCGGCAGTGGCGTTTTGGTTAAAAATGAGAGGGGAGCGTGATGTTTCACAGGATTTTCGGGTTCGTCAGGCTTTGCGGGGTTTTCGTCGCGGCGTACGGGAGAGGGACAAGAGGCGTACTGTATCGTTCGGTTTGTTGAGACGGATGGTGGGGGGCCTGAGCGGCATTTGTGAGTCTGTGTACGAGACGGTTCTGTTCACAACGGCTTTCGGTCTCGCTTTTTATGGGGCTTTCCGGATAGGCGAGCTGGTAAGCCCGTCCAGGGTGACGGGTGGTGGTTTGATGCTTGAGGACGTGCGAGTGAGCGGTAGTCAGGTGGAGTGCCGGATTCGCCGGTCAAAAATGGATCAGCTGGGCCGGGGTAGATTGGCGGTGTTATATGCGGTTCCAGGAGAGGAATTGTGCCCTGTGCGTTTAGTCGAGAGATTTATGGCCGTGAGGGGAGGCTTACCTGGCCCGTTGTTGCGGCATTTGAATGGGTCGTTTTTGTCAAGGTTCCAGTTTGTGGCGGTGCTGCGGCTAAGTCTACGTAACGCGGGGGAGCGCCCAGAGGAATTCGGGTCGCATTCATTCCGAATTGGTGCAGCGACGGAGGCAGCTCGTTGGGGGCTTGGAGATGAGGTGGTGAAGCGTATTGGTAGATGGGAATCTTCTTGTTTTCGGCGGTATGTGAGACCGCAGTTGTTGTAGCATTATGGTACTTTGGTTACGTGCGGAAGGTTTGAGGAAAGGGGTGTTTCTAGCTGTGTTGGTGGTTGTGCTGTTATTGGTTTTGATATTTTCGTTTTGTTTCATCTGTTATAGGGAAGTGCCTGATCTGGATCTTGGGGCACTCC
This sequence comes from Anomaloglossus baeobatrachus, assembly GCF_048569485.1. Classification (NCBI taxonomy): domain Eukaryota; kingdom Metazoa; phylum Chordata; class Amphibia; order Anura; family Aromobatidae; genus Anomaloglossus; species Anomaloglossus baeobatrachus. The sequence goes on from NC_134358.1 coordinate 45,104,976, forward strand.
TTCGTATTTTGGGGTGCCCGTCGGGCAGAGGTCCGCCCGAATGGTCGACAGCTGGGTTTGGATCGGGCGCAGGCGACTGTTCGATGGATCGGAGTTCGGGGCATGGAGTGGGGCAGGGTGGTCCCGGAATTTCGTTTCCATTGTAAAGTTGAGCGGCCCCCGGATGTGCTGGTATTACATGTGGGGGGTAATGATCTTGGTGCCAGGGCGTCGCGGGATTTGATCCGAGATATAAAGATTGACTTACTGCAGTTGTGGAAGCGGTATCCTGGTTTGCTGGTCGTATGGTCCGACATAGTGACCAGGTTGGCATGGAGAGGGGCTCGGTCGGTGGAGAAGGTTAATAAGGCCAGGGCCCAGGTAAATAGGGTGGTGGCTAGGTTTGTGACCAGGAATGGTGGGATTGTGGTAAGGCACAGGGATTTGGAGCCGGCAGATTGGCGATTTCGGAGGGGTGATGGTGTGCACCTCAACGAGGTTGGTCTGGATTTATGGACGTTGGGTCTGCAGGATGGTGTGGAGCGTGCTTTTGGTGTGTGGCGGGTCCAGGCCACGTAAGGTGTCACGTGGCCTGTCCTGTGGCGGTGGGGGTAGGTCTGGTCCAGAGGTTTGGAAGTGATTGGTGGCTGGACCGGGAGTCATTGTCTTGGTATGGTGGCTCTCGGTTTCCGGGATGTGGCAGGCACGGGGTTCTGCCAAAGTGTGGGGGTCAATCCGTGGGTGATTGGCACCTCGTCTCTGGGTCGGTGTGTTGCGGCCGGGGACAGGGGGAGTAGTAGTTAGTGGACTGGGCCTACCCCGGGGGGTATTGAAAATGTTATTGTCTATTGTTACTGTTATGTGGTTGTTTTGGGTCGCCCGTTGGACGGCGTCCCTAAGGTGCTAGTTTGTAAAACAATAGGCAATAAAAGGCTGCTGTGGCCATTTGAACCAAGTCGCATGCAGTCCGTGTGTTTATTCTTAGAGGATAAGGGGGTTTGGTTACACAGACATCACGACCGGAGAATCCTCCCTCAGCTGGTCAAGAAAGCCACGGACCCACTTGGGGGGGAGGGGCGACATGACCAAGGGGGAGGTAGGGCGTGATGGGGTTAATACGGACAGTTGTGTGTATGCCTAATATGGCATTGGGGGATGGTCTTAGCCTGGGAGGAAGAGGAGGAGCAGGGAAAGGGTTAGTCTGGGAGAGGAAAGAGTTACCTCCTCTTCTGTTTCCGGACGCCGAACAATCCCCGCCCACCCTCCCTTTGTGTTGTTATATGGGGGATGTTTTGGGTAGTTGGGATACTCTTTGTCACAGCAGCGGTGGGGGTAGGTCTGGTCCAGAGGTTTGGAAGTGATTGGTGGCTGGACCGGGAGTCATTGTCTTGTGGTGGCTCTCGGTTTCCGGGATGTGGCAGGCACGGGGTTCTGCCAAAGTGTGGGGGTCAATCCGTGGGTGATTGGCACCTCGTCTCTGGGTCGGTGTGTTGCGGCCGGGGACAGGGGGAGTAGTAGTTAGTGGACTGGGCCTACCCCGGGGGGTATTGAAAATGTTATTGTCTATTGTTACTGTTATGTGGTTGTTTTGGGTCGCCCGTTGGACGGCGTCCCTAAGGTGCTAGTTTGTAAAACAATAGGCAATAAAAGGCTGCTGTGGCCATTTGAACCAAGTCGCATGCAGTCCGTGTGTTTATTCTTAGAGGATAAGGGGGTTTGGTTACACAGACATCACGACCGGAGAATCCTCCCTCAGCTGGTCATAGCAGGGAAGCAACCAATATATTGATCCTGGCTTCCATAAAAGCCTAAACTGTTCATCAGACTCCAAAATGTTAAAGGTTTTCCTCTTTTCCAAACTCCAAAACCAATTCTTGGTATAGAACTTGGCGACCCCATATTTGTGTATGGCTTCCTGGCCAAGAAAATCCAATTTTGGCATCTCCTGATGTTCCTGCTAAGCGCAAAATATGGAAATGACGGGCTGAAAATACAATATTTAGTTGGTCAGGCCAAAGACTAAAGGGTGCTTTACACGCTGCGACATCGCTAGCGATAGCACCCACCCCCGTCGTTCGTGCGACATTTGGTGAGCCGTAGCGAACATTATCGCTATGGCAGTGTAACACACACATACCTTTTCAGCGACGTTGCTGTGACCGCCGAACAATCCCTCCTTCAAGGGGGAGGTGCGTTTGGCGTCATAGCGACGTCACTACGGCGTCACTAAGTGGCCGCCCAATACCAGAGGAGGGGCGGAGATGAGCGGCCGGAACATGCCGCCCACCTCCTTCCTACCTCATTGCCGGTGGACGCAGGAACGACGAACAACCAGCGGCATGCACCACCAACGATATTATGAAAAGGAGCGACGTGTCAAGGATCAACGATTTTTGACATTTTTGCGATCGTTGATCGTCGCTCCTTGGTGTCACACGCTGCGATGTCGCTAACGGCGCCGGATGTGCGTCACTAACGACGTGACCCCGACGATATATCGTTAGCGTTGTTGCAGCGTGTAAAGCGGCCTTAAGTTGTCCTGAAAAGTGACTGACAGTTTTATGACTACCCAAAAACGTGTTCAGTACAGTTGTCACTTTGTTTCCCCCTGCACCTTGGCAGATATCTGTGCATAAGGTGATTAATGTTCAGCTTAAAACAAAGGGCCCAATTCATCAAGACTGGTGTTCTTCAATTTTGTGACTTTTTAAAGCTTTTATTCCAGATTTCTGGGGTGAAAGCTTTGATGAATTGGACCCATAGTACCGAGTGTCTTGTAATTGGAATTCCACGACAGTATATATTTATTTTTCTGGGCGCGACTCAAGCACCTGAGTACAATGGAAGTCAATCTTCTGGAAAAATGCTCAAGTTTCTCATTGACTTCCATTGTACTCAGGTACTCGAGTCACGCCCATCCAAGCATCCAACTGCTGGTTATGAGTACCGAGCACCCGAGTATGGTAGTGCTCGCTCATCACTAGTTACAAGTTCTGAGCACCTGAACATGGTGGTAGTACTCACTCATCACTAGTTACGAGTATCGAGCATGTGAACGTAGTACTGCCCTCTCATCACTAGTTATGAATACCGAACACCCGAACATGGTAGTGCTCGTGTGACGCCCTGGGCAAGCCAGGGGTCACAGGTCATAACACCACCACACCCTACACCCCAGTTAGGAACACCAAGGCTAACCAAAAATCCTTGTTGCCTTCCTCCAGGGGCTGATGTTCACACCAGGGGGTGGGCCAGGCGGTTGGATCCGCCCACCGAGGAGTTCACAGCCCTGGAGGCGGGAGAACCAGGCAGTTCAAGCCAGGGGAGTGAAGTAGAAGGAAGTGGTAAAGGAGGACAGTGAGAGTAGTGACAAAAAAAGAACAGTTTGAAAAGCCTGAAGCTGGTCCGGGTGTGTGCCCCGGACAGAGACAGCAAGGTCAGCAGACGGCGGTGACTGTCTGCAGGGGTGACTGCTTGGAGGTTGCTGGAAGGACCGCAGACGGGTGGTGGCCCGGCGGTACCGGAGCGGTATACGAAGAGCAGTCAGCACCAGTGGCAGGGGCCTTTCGGATCCCGGCAAGGCTAGGAGTCACCGTGAATTTGCCAAATCCGTTAGTGAAGGGGACCTCTGGGTCTCCCAACAAGCAAGTCCCGATTGAAGGCAACAGTCCAACCGTTACAGAGAGACACCGCCACCGCCAGGGCACCAGTTTCTCAGAGCCAGCGCCTGCGGGCAAAGTAGGGCTCCTCCGGCCCATATCCAAGCCGGGGAGCGGGTTACCGGTGGGAACCCATCGAAACCATCATCATCTTAGGTGCAGGAAAAGGGACCGTCACCGTCAACTACTGGGGAAAAGCAAGTGCAGCCGTCCGTGGGAACCGTCTTTCCAGCCGTGTGTTTTACCGAGAACTGTGTCATCGTCTCAGGCTGAGTGAGTACCACAGTGCCGTGAGGCACAGCGCTGCCCCCGCGTCCCTGCACCCCACCAAGCCCTGCATCACCCTCCTCATCACTGGGCCCCGGGACAACCAACCCCCTACCCACGGAGGGGAGGACTAACATCTAGCTGCTCCATACCATCACTCCCGGGATCCCCATACAGAGCAGCGGTGGTGTCAATGTCGCGGGCGGGGAGGAGGGTGTCGGCACACTACGCTCACCCCTTCTGCTCGGGTCCGGCAGCTGCTCAGTGGTGGCTCGAGCTGTGGGCCGGATCCCGGGGTTTCTCGAGCGACACTCCTCGCCCGTGAGTGAAAGGGGATGGTTGTTGGGTGTGGGGATAGTTATAGTTCGTGACGCCACCCACGGTTGTGGTGATTTCACCACCGCTGCTCAATTTGGGGATCCCGGGGATGGTGATGCGGAGCAGCCAGGTGTTGTGTTGCCCCTCCGTGGGTAGGGGTTGGTGATCCCGGGGCCCGGTGGTGGAGAAGGAGGTGCGGGGCCTGGTGGGCGCAGGGACGCGGGGGCAGCGCTGTGCCTTGCGGCACTGTGGTACTCACTCAGCCTGAGACGTGGACACAGTTTGTACGGTAAACCAAACGGCTGGTAGGACGGTCCCACAGACGGCTGCACCTGCACTCCCGGTAGGTGACGGTGATGTCCCTCTTCCTTGCACCTATGTTTGACTTGTGGTAGCGGTGGATTCCCTCCGGTTACCCGCTCCCCGACTGCAATCTGGGCCGGAGGAGCTCTACACTTTGCCCGCAGGCGCTGGCCCTGAGAAACTGGTGCCGTGGCGGTGGCGGTGTCTCTCTGCTTCAGGTTGGGCTGTTGCCTTCAATCGGGACTTGGTTGTTGGGGGTTCTAAGTCCCCTTCACTGACGGATTTGGCAAATTTGGCGACTCCTAGCCTTGCCGGGGTCCGAGAGGCCCCTGCCCTGGTGCTGACTGTCCTTCGGAACACTGCTCCAGACCACCGGGCACACAGCCAACGGGGTCCTTCCAGGAACTTCCAAACGGTCCCCCTCCAGACAGTCACCGCCGTCGCTGACCTTGCTGATCTGGCCCTAGACAAAGCTGGACCCTTCAGGCTTTCCTTCCTTCTGTCACCTCACTTGCTTTCCTCCTTTACCACTTTCTTACTTCCACTACTTTCACTTAGCTGTTTACTTTTCCACTTCAGCTCCTCACACCTGCTCCTCCCTGAGCTATCTGCCTGGTTTCTCCCGCCTCCAGAGCTGTGACCTCCTAGGTGGGCGGAGCCAACCGCCTGGCCCACCCCCTGGTGTGAATCATCAGCCTCTGGAGGAAGGCAACAAGGATTTCTGGTTAGCTGTGATGTGCCTACCTGGAGTGTGGGGTGCGGTGGTGTTGGGACCTGTGTCCCCTGGCTTGCCCAGGGCGACACATCAACAAATCACCACAACCGTGGGTGGCATCACGGACAATCTCCCTTACCAAATCCCCTTTTACAGTGGAGCCTGGGATCACAGACCAGGTCACACCACCGTGATACCCACAGAAGTGACCCCGTGGCCCGGATCTGAGTACCCCTGATCCACGGGCGACACAACTTGGCGTCACGAACAGGATCTTACCGCTCTGCCGTTGGGTAGAGGTGCGCCTTGTGACCGCCGGAGGTATCCGGCCGGAAAATTTCAGAAGTCGCCATCTTTGGCGCGAAAAGTTCCCGCTCGAGCGTCTTCTCGAGTAGTAGAGGCGCGAAGGCCAAAACCCCGCCCCGATAGAGGAGGGGCCGGAAAGAGGCTAAGGGGGACGCGGATGGAGGAATGGCGGCGTCCTCGAATTGGAGCGCGGGAATACCCGCTACCGGGGCATCCAAGCTCTGGGGAAAAAGAGGAGGAGTAGCCTTTGAAGACTGCGGCCCAGGTGAGCTCCCCGCCGGGACCGCTCAGTGGCTGGAGCGGGAATTGGGTCGGTTCTGCTTGAAGGTGAGGGCGCAGAGCCTGCAGCAGTTGATGGACTGGAAGGCGGAGATGCGCAGAATGGTTGCCGTAGTGGGGGCCCGTGAGCAAGGGGCCGCTGCGGCCGTGCCGCGTCGCGATCAGTCCACCCAAACCCCAGAACCAGCCATGATTGAGTGGGAGACGGACATCGGCGCCGCGGCCGGGGGTCCGGAGAGAATGCCGTTGATGGAAGGAGAGGGCCCGAGTATGCTGCCTCCGCCGCCGTTCCTAACGGCTGTCAGTGGTTCGGGGTTGAACTGCCGATGGAAGGAGAACCCCATGTACCGTTCGGTCCCTGAGTGGGCCGACCCCCTGCGGTGGTAGCCGCCTCAAGGTCAGCGGAGGCCCGCTGCAGTTGTCCCCGTTGGGACCAACATGTGTGTTTGAAAAAGTTTTGCAAAAATGAGAATGATAACCGAAGATTTACCTGATTGTCTACCATGATTGGAAACCGGCCGTTGCCAGCACCGTTGTCCCCGTGGGGACCCTTCAAAAAGTTGTTTGCATAGAAACTTCTATGAACAGGCCCGAGAACTCACAGGGCAACCACAAACGTTAAGTGGCTTGTAAATATAAATCTGTTGTTGCAGCTACCGTTACCGCCTCCGGAGAGGAAGGTAGGAGGGAGTGCCCGCAGTGGAGCAGGCTGGAGCCCAGCCACCACAGGAACCGGTGGCTACCCTCTGGAGGGGAAGGACAGATCCCGCTTGGGTAACTGGTTCAGGACTGGGGTCAAGGGGTGCTGCCTGGGTTTTAGGGGCAGCATCAGGGCCAGGTTACTTGGGTGGGAGAGAGCGGCAGCTGCAACCATTTTAATGTTACCGTTTGCAATATTTAAGTACCGAACCTCCCGATGTGGGATGATGTCATAAGTTGTATTATGTTTACCTTTTATATATTTTTCAGAAAATAAAACCGGTGTTGGACGGGCAGCCCGCGGACGGTCTGCATTTTGCTAAGGGGGAATGTGACGCCCTGGGCAAGCCAGGGGTCACAGGTCATAACACCACCACACCCTACACCCCAGTTAGGAACACCAAGGCTAACCAAAAATCCTTGTTGCCTTCCTCCAGGGGCTGATGTCCACACCAGGGGGTGGGCCAGGCGGTTGGATCCGCCCACCGAGGAGTTCACAGCCCTGGAGGCGGGAGAACCAGGCAGTTCAAGCCAGGGGAGTGAAGTAGAAGGAAGTGGTAAAGGAGGACTGTGAGAGTAGTGACAAAAAAAGAACAGTTTGAAAAGCCTGAAGCTGGTCCGGGTGTGTGCCCCGGACAGAGACAGCAAGGTCAGCAGACGGCGGTGACTGTCTGCAGGGGTGACTGCTTGGAGGTTGCTGGAAGGACCGCGGACGGGTGGTGGCCCGGCGGTACCGGAGCGGTATACGAAGAGCAGTCAGCACCAGTGGCAGGGGCCTTTCGGATCCCAGCAAGGCTAGGAGTCGCCGTGAATTTGCCAAATCCGTTAGTGAAGGGGACCTCTGGGTCTCCCAACAAGCAAGTCCCGATTGAAGGCAACAGTCCAACCGTTACAGAGAGACACCGCTGTCGCGGGCGGGGAGGAGGGTGTCAGCACACCGCGCTCACCCCTTCTGCTCGGGTCCGGCAGTTGCTCCTGGTGGCTCGAGCTGCGGGCCGGATCCCGGGGTGTCTCGAGCGACACTCCTCGCCCGTGAGTGAAAGGGGGGGTGTTTGTTGGGGTTATAGTTCGTGACGCCACCCACGGTTGTGGTGATTGCACCACCGCTGCTTTGGATGGGGAGCCCGGGGATGGTGATGGGAGCAGCCAGGTGTTGTGTTGCCCCTCCGTGGGTAGGGGTTGGTGATCCCGGGGCCCGGTGAAGAGATGTGGAGTGTAGGGCCTGGAGGGCGCAGGGACGCGGGGGCAGCGCTGTGCCTTGCGGCACTGTGGTACTCACTCAGCCTGAGACACGGACACAGTTTGTTCGGTAAACCAACGGCTGGTAGGACGGTCCCACAGATGGTTGCACCTGCACTCCCGGTAGTTAACGGTGTTGTCACTCTTCCCTGCACCTTGTGTTCTGATGGTGGTAGCGGTGGATTCCCTCCGGTTACCCGCTCCCCGACTGCAATCTGGGCCGGAGGAGCTCTACACTTTGCCCGCAGGCGCTGGCCCTGGGGAAACTGGTGCCTTGGCGGTGGCGGTGTCTCCCCGGTAATGGTCGGGCTGTTGCCGTCAATCGGGACTTTGTTGCTGGGAGATCTACGTCCCCTTCACTAACGGATTTAGCAGATCTGACGACTCCTAGCCCTGCTGGGGTCCGAAAGGCCCCTGTCCTGGTGCTGACTGTCCTTCGGAACACTGCTCCAGACCACCGGGCACACAGCCAACGGGGTCCTTCCAGGAACCTCCGAACCGTCCCACTCCGGACAGCCACCGTCGTTGTCAACCTTGCTGGTTCCGTCCGGACACACAGTCACGGACCTTCAGGCTTTTCTGTCACTTTCCACTTTCTCCTTTCTACTTTCACTCTGCTGTTTACTTTCCACTACTGGTTGTTTACTCTAGCCCCTGCCTGGGCTACTCCTCACTCAAGCTCCCCCTGAGCTCTTCTGCCTGGTTTCCTTCCTGCCTCCAGATCTGTGAGCTCCTTGGTGGGCGGAGCCAACCGCCTGGCCCACCCCCTGGAGTGCATCAACAGACTCTGGAAGAGGGCAACAAGGATTTGTGTTTTGACTGTGGTGTTCCTACCTGGGATGTGGGGTGTGGGTGTTGTGTCCTGTGTCCCCTGGCTTGCCCAGGGCGACACATTCCCCCTTAGCAAAATGCAGACCGTCCGCGGGCTGCCGTCCTACACCGGTTTTATTTTTCTGTAAAAAGGGGATAACAGGGTTAAACAAAACATAAATACATTTTTAATCAATCTTCCCAAGACGGGAGGCACATTTCACTTTTAACGTTTCAACGGTGTACGGTCACGGTTTCCGCTCTCTCCCACCCAAGCAACCTGGCCCTGATGCTGCCCCTAAAACCCAGGCAGCACCCCTTGACCCACAGTCCAGCACAAGTCACCCGAGCGGGATCTGTCCTTCCCTCCAGAGGGTAGCCACCGGTCCCTTTGGTGGCTGGGCCCTGGCCTGCTCTGCTCAGGGCCCTCCCTCCAACCTGCCTCTCCGGAGGCGGCATTGCGGAAACGGTAACGGTACCCAACATATTTACAAGCCACTAACGTTTGTGGTTGCCCTGCAGAGTTCACGGGCTTGTCCATGGATAGTTCCCATGCATTTTTAAACTTGGAACGGTCCCCACGGGGACAACGGTGCCGGCTCCAGCCGGTTGCTAATCACACAAGCAAATCTGGTGAAAACTCGGTAATCAATTTTCATTTTGGCAAAACTTTTCAAAACTTTGCAAACTTTTCTCAAACAAACAGCAAAGTGGTGGTCCCAACGGGGACTGTGCAGCGGCACTCCGCTGCCTTTTGCGGCTCAGCAGTCCATTCTCACTCGTGGGGCTCTAGTGCCACCTTCACACGGTGCACCGCTCTGGACCCCAATGGTAGCTCGCTGCAGGCGATCTTCTTCCATATTCATGCGGGCATGCACATCCGCTCTACACCCCTCTCGGGCATCGATCTCCCTGCGCAGCTGCTGTTGCCGCCGCTCCCAGCCGGGAGTACTTTCTGTTTGCTCCGGTTCAGCGTGTGCGGGGGACGGACCCAGCCAGAGTCCCTCCGTGTCGGCTACGACCGGCACCTTCAGTAATGAGGGACCCCGCTGTGACATGGCCTCCTCTGCCTCCTGGCAGCTGCATCCCCGCCGTGCCTCCGGTGCATCTTTGCTGACGGGCTCAGCCTTTGGCTTCTTCCATAGAAGCGGTTCAGGGTGGTCATGAGCTTCTGCTGCAGGTCGGTCCGCCGGGGCGGATTGGCAGGGTACCGCTACCGGTGGTGGTGGTAGCGGGCCTAGTGGCGGGGCAGCAGCAGCTAACGCGGGTAGCGGGAGAGGCAGCAGGGTGAACGGGTGTAGGCCGGGCCCCTCAGCCGCAGCGGCCGATCCCTCGGGAATACAGGGACGTGGGTCTCTTACCCGTTCCTCCAAATCTTCCTCCACCTCGCATCTCCGCATAGCAGCCACCGCTTCCACCATGTCGGCCTCCCACTCCTCCAGGAGGAGCTGCATGCGGACCTGCAGACGGCTGCTTAGCTGGGCGGTCCGGACTTCCACCCACGCCGCCATGCCGGGCGCGGGGACCACGGTGTTGTTGGTCGGACTCAGCATCTTTAGCAGCGGCCTCTTCCAGGAACCAATAAATGGCCGCAGGGTCCTGGCGTCCCTGCTTCCACAGCCGCGCTCACATGCGGCCAGCCGCCATTTCGTCCCCCTTAGCTCTTTCCGGCCCCTCCTCTCTCGGGGCGGGGTTTTGACCTTCGCGCCTCTACTGCTCGAGAAGACGCTCGAGCGGGAACTTTTCGCGCCAAAGATGGCGGCTTCTGAAATTTTTCTGCCGGATACCTCCGGCGGTAACAAGGCGCACCTCTACCTGACGGCAGAGCGGTAAGATCCTGTTCGTGACGCCAAGTTGTCGCGGGCGGGGAGGAGGGTGTCAGCACACCGCGCTCACCCCTTCTGCTCGGGTCCGGCAGTTGCTCCTGGTGGCTCGAGCTGCGGGCCGGATCCCGGGGTGTCTCGAGCGACACTCCTCGCCCGTGAGTGAAAGGGGGGGTGTTTGTTGGGGTTATAGTTCGTGACGCCACCCACGGTTGTGGTGATTGCACCACCGCTGCTTTGGATGGGGAGCCCGGGGATGGTGATGGGAGCAGCCAGGTGTTGTGTTGCCCCTCCGTGGGTAGGGGTTGGTGATCCCGGGGCCCGGTGAAGAGATGTGGAGTGTAGGGCCTGGAGGGCGCAGGGACGCGGGGGCAGCGCTGTGCCTTGCGGCACTGTGGTACTCACTCAGCCTGAGACACGGACACAGTTTGTTCGGTAAACCAACGGCTGGTAGGACGGTCCCACAGACGGTTGCACCTGCACTCCCGGTAGTTAACGGTGTTGTCACTCTTCCCTGCACCTTGTGTTCTGATGGTGGTAGCGGTGGATTCCCTCCGGTTACCCGCTCCCCGACTGCAATCTGGGCCGGAGGAGCTCTACACTTTGCCCGCAGGCGCTGGCCCTGGGGAAACTGGTGCCTTGGCGGTGGCGGTGTCTCCCCGGTAATGGTCGGGCTGTTGCCGTCAATTGGGACTTTGTTGCTGGGAGATCTACGTCCCCTTCACTAACGGATTTAGCAGATCTGACGACTCCTAGCCCTGCTGGGGTCCGAAAGGCCCCTGTCCTGGTGCTGACTGTCCTTCGGAACACTGCTCCAGACCACCGGGCACACAGCCAACGGGGTCCTTCCAGGAACCTCCGAACCGTCCCACTCCGGACAGCCACCGTCGTTGTCAACCTTGCTGGTTCCGTCCGGACACACAGTCACGGACCTTCAGGCTTTTCTGTCACTTTCCACTTTCTCCTTTCTACTTTCACTCTGCTGTTTACTTTCCACTACTGGTTGTTTACTCTAGCCCCTGCCTGAGCTACTCCTCACTCAAGCTCCCCCTGAGCTCTTCTGCCTGGTTTCCTTCCTGCCTCCAGATCTGTGAGCTCCTTGGTGGGCGGAGCCAACCACCTGGCCCACCCCCTGGTGTGCATCAACAGACTCTGGAAGAGGGCAACAAGGATTTGTGTTTTGACTGTGGTGTTCCTACCTGGGATGTGGGGTGTGGGTGTTGTGTCCTGTGTCCCCTGGCTTGCCCAGGGCGACACACCGCCATCGCCAGGGCACCAGTTTCTCAGGGCCAGCGCCTGCGGGCAAAGTAGGGCTCCTCCGGCCCATATCCAAGCCGGGGAGCGGGTTACCGGTGGGAACCCATCGAAACCATCATCATCTTAGGTGCAGGAAAAGGGACCGTCACCGTCAACTACTGGGGAAAAGCAAGTGCAGCCGTCCGTGGGAACCGTCTTTCCAGCCATGTGTTTTACCGAGAACTGTGTCATCGTCTCAGGCTGAGTGAGTACCACAGTGCCGTGAGGCACAGCGCTGCCCCCGCGTCCCTGCACCCCACCAAGCCCTGCATCACCCTCCTCATCACTGGGCCCCGGGACAACCAACCCCCTACCCACGGAGGGGAGGACTAACATCTAGCTGCTCCATACCATCACTCCCGGGATCCCCATACAGAGCAGCGGTGGTGTCAACAAATCACCACAACCGTGGGTGGCGTCACGGACAATCTCCCTTACCAAATCCCCTTTTACTGTGGAGCCTGGGATCACAGACCGGGTCACGCCACCGTGATACCCACAGAAGTGACCCCGTGGCCCGGATCTGAGTACCCCTGATCCACGGGCGACACACTCGCTCATCACTAGTTTCGAGTACCGAGCATGGTAGTGCTCACTTATCACTAGTTATGAGTACCGAGCACTCAAGCATGGTAGTGCTCGCTTATCAATAATGGCAAAAAGAACAAACAAATCAATTTTGGAACAAACCCATCCAGACATGTCACTCAAAGAAAGGATCATACAGCTGCGCCTTGCATACTTTGGACACATCATACAAAGAGGGCAGTAACTGGAGAACGACATTTCGGTTGGAAAAATAGAAAGAAGTCAAAGAGGAAGACCAGCAACCCGATGACTTGATACAATCAAATAAATGGCAGAGAAGACCCTAGTGGACCTATCTAGGCTTGCACAAGATTGATCTTCCAACAAAGCGTTCATCCATCAAATCGCCATGGCTCAAGATTGAGCTGAAGGCCGTTAAAAAAAAAAATTGGGGTACATATCATGTTTTGATCGCTTTTTATTGCATTTTTTGGGCAGTAGTACAGCAACATTATCAGAGATTGACAGGAATTTTAGGGTTTAACAGCAGCGCTCGGAGCTCCCTGTTGTTAGAGGTGGATGTTGGCTGTAAAACAGCCGGCATCTGCTGTGTGTGGAGACGCTTCAGCTCCTAACCCCGCTCCGTATACCTGCACCCAACATGTGGCGTACAGTCGGGAAAGGGGAAAAACTATTACGTACTGCTGTAGTAGAGCAGGTTCTTTGCGTAGTAATAGTTTATATAATTTTCCAATATACTTTCTGGAGCAATTCTTACTTTTTTCAAAGGTCTCTGGTTTCTATTATTATATGGGAACCATGACTGTTTCCGTCCACTGTAATCAGTCCTTGGCAGGTGATAAACCCACGGGTACAACGCTAAAAAGGCCGGGGCCACACGGGGATTACTGCGATCCCCTCGCATGACACTCAGCTCACGCTGGCAGTACAGCAGAGCCGAGTGTCATGCGAGTGTCCCTGCGACTGAGGTCCGTTCATGCAATTGGACCTCAGCTGCGGGGAGCGGGCCGGCACTGAGGAGGAGAGGGAGAGATTTATCTCCCTCTCTCCTCCGTTGCCGGCTATTGCCATTCTCGCCCTGCACTCGCGGTACATCGGTGTAATGCGAGTGCAGTGCAATTTTTCTCTTGCCCCATAGACTTGAATGGGAGCAAGCAGGGCTCTATTTTGCCTTCGTGCTGCCCTAGGCACTTTAAGTGGTCGCGCCCCTTAGTGACAACGTAAAACTGAGTTTTCGCACATGACATCTGTTTAAGGCAGATCTACTCTGTAAAACACTTTAAAAAGTATAAATGAGAAATGAAGGGCACTAACCCCCCCCCAATGGGGATCACCACAGGCACATCAAAACATAGCATGAGTATAAAATATTCCCACCACACCGTCCCCACTTATATACTGTGACTGTCACACTGCCCCTAATAAACTACACACTGCCCTCCCTTATAAATTATATCCACCACACCTTCCTCAATTATGAAATATGATCTGTACTGTCCTCACATCATGCTGCCCCCTCCTCACAATGTCCCATGCATGCTGCCCCCTCCTCACAATGTCCCATGCATGCTGCCCCCTCCTCACAATGTCCCATGCATGCTGCCCCCTCCTCACAATGTCCCATGCATGCTGCCCCCTCCTCACAATGTCCCATGCATGCTGCCCCCTCCTCACAGTGTCCCATGCATGCTGCCCCCTCCTCACAATGTCCCATGCATGCTGCCCCCTCCTCACAGTGTCCCATGCATGCTGATCCCTCCTCACAGTGTCCCATGCTTGCTGATCCCTCCTCACAATGTCCCATGCATGCTGCTCCCTCCTCACAATGTCCCATGCGTGCTGCCCCCTCCTCACAATGTCCCATGCATGCTGCCCCCTCCTCACAGTGTCCCATGCATGCTGATCCCTCCTCACAGTGTCCCATGCATGCTGATCCCTCCTCACAGTGTCCCATGCATGCTGCTCCATCCTCAGTGTCCCATGCATGCTGCTCCCTCCTCACAATGTCCCATGCATGCTGCTCCCTCCTCACAGTGTCCCATGCATGCTGATCCCTCCTCACAGTGTCCCATGCATGCTGCCCCCTCCTCACAGTGTCCCATGCATGCTGCTCCCTCCTCACAGTGTCCCATGCATGCTGCCCCCTCCTCACAGTGTCCCATGCATGCTGCTCCCTCCTCACAGTGTCCCATGCATGCTGATCCCTCCTCACAGTGTCCCATGCATGCTGATCCCTCCTCACAGTGTCCCATGCATGCTGCCCCCTCCTCACAGTGTCCCATGCATGCTGATCCCTCCTCACAGTGTCCCATGCATGCTGCTCCATCCTCAGTGTCCCATGCATGCTGCTCCCTCCTCACAATGTCCCATGCATGCTGCTCCCTCCTCACAGTGTCCCATGCATGCTGATCCCTCCTCACAGTGTCCCATGCATGCTGCCCCCTCCTCACAGTGTCCCATGCATGCTGATCCCTCCTCACAGTGTCCCATGCATGCTGCCCCCTCCTCACAGTGTCCCATGCATGCTGATCCCTCCTCACAGTGTCCCATGCATGCTGATCCCTCCTCACAGTGTCCCATGCATGCTGATTCCTCCTCACAGTGTCCCATGCATGCTGCTCCATCCTCACAGTGTCCCATGCATGCTGATCCCTCCTCACAATGTCCCATGCATGCTGCTCCCTCCTCACAGGGTCCCATGCATACTGCCCCCTCCTCACAGTGTCCCATGCATGCTGATCCCTCCTCACAGTGTCCCATGCTTGCTGATCCCTCCTCACAATGTCCCATGCATGCTGCCCCCTCCTCACAGTGTCCCATGCATGCTGATCCCTCCTCACAGTGTCCCATGCTTGCTGATCCCTCCTCACAATGTCCCATGCATGCTGCTCCCTCCTCACAATGTCCCATGCTTGCTGATCCCTCCTCACAATGTCCCATGCATGCTGCCCCCTCCTCACAATGTCCCATGCGTGCTGCCCCCTCCTCACAATGTCCCATGCATGCTGCTCCCTCCTCACAGTGTCCCATGCATGCTGATCCCTCCTCACAGTGTCCCATGCATGCTGATCCCTCCTCACAGTGTCCCATGCATGCTGCTCCATCCTCACAGTGTCCCATGCATGCTGCTCCCTCCTCACAATGTCCCATGCATGCTGCTCCCTCCTCACAGTGTCCCATGCATGCTGATCCCTCCTCACAGTGTCCCATGCATGCTGCCCCCTCCTCACAGTGTCTTATGCATGCTGCTCCCTCCTCAGTGTCCCATGCATGCTGCTCCCTCCTCACAGTGTCCCATGCATGCTGATCCCTCCTCACAGTGTCCCATGCATGCTGATCCCTCCTCACAGTGTCCCATGCATGCTGATCCCTCCTCACAGTGTCCCATGCATGCTGCTCCATCCTCACAGTGTCCCATGCATGCTGATCCCTCCTCACAATGTCCCATGCATGCTGCTCCCTCCTCACAGGGTCCCATGCATACTGCCCCCTCCTCACAGTGTCCCATGCATGCTGCTCCATCCTCACAGTGTCCCATGCATGCTGATCCCTCCTCACAATGTCCCATGCATACTGCCCCCTCCTCACAATGTCCCATGCATGCTGCCCCCTCCTCATAATGTCCCATGCATGCTGCCCCCTCCTCATAATGTCCCATGCATGCTGCCCCCTCCTCACAGTGTCCCATGCATGCTGCCCCCTCCTCACAATGTCCCATGCATGCTGCCCCCTCCTCACAGTGTCCCATGCATGCTGCCCCCTCCTCACAGTGTCCCATGCATGCTGCCCCCTCCTCACAATGTCCCATGCATGCTGCCCCCTCCTCACAGTGTCCCATGCATGCTGATCCCTCCTCACAGTGTCCCATGCTTGCTGATCCCTCCTCACAATGTCCCATGCATGCTGCCCCCTCCTCACAGTTTTCCATGTATGCTGCCCCCTCCTCACAATGTCCCATGCATGCTGCCCCCTCCTCACAGTGTCCCATGCATGCTGCCCCCTCCTCACAGTGTCCCATGCATGCTGCCCCCTCCTCACAGTGTCTCATGCATGCTGCCCCCTCCTCACAGTGTCCCATGCATGCTGCTCCCTCCTCACAGTGTTCCATGCATGCTGATCCCTCCTCACAGTGTCCCATGCATGCTGATCCCTCCTCACAGTGTCCCATGCATGCTGATCCCTCCTCACAGTGTCCCATGCATGCTGCTCCATCCTCACAGTGTCCCATGCATGCTGATCCCTCCTCACAATGTCCCATGCATACTGCCCCCTCCTCACAATGTCCCATGCATGCTGCCCCCTCCTCACAATGTCCCATGCATGCTGCCCCCTCCTCATAATGTCCCATGCATGCTGCCCCCTCCTCACAGTGTCCCATGCATGCTGATCCCTCCTCTCAGTGTCCCATGCATGCTGATCCCTCCTCACAGTGTCCCATGCATGCTGATCCCTCCTCACAGTGTCCCATGCATGCTGATCCCTCCTCACAGTGTCCCATGCATGCTGCCTCCCTCCTCACAATGTCCCATGTCGCTGCCCTCTCCCCCCCTCCCCCGCTCCCCCCCCTGTCACCATGCGTGCTGCCCCCTCCTCACAATGTCCCATGCATGCTGCCCCTCCTCCTTCACAGTGTCCCCAGTGCATGCTGGATCCCTCCTCACAGTGTCCCATGCATGCATGCATGCTGCTCCATCCTCACAGTGTCCCATGCATGCTGCTCCCTCCTCACAATGTCCCATGCATGCTGCTCCCTCCTCACAGTGTCCCATGCATGCTGATCCCTCCTCACAGTGTCCCATGCATGCTGCTCCCTCCTCAGTGTCCCATGCATGCTGCTCCCTCCTCACAGTGTCCCATGCATGCTGATCCCTCCTCACTGTGTCCCATGCATGCTGATCCCTCCTCACTGTGTTCCATGCATGCTGATCCCTCCTCACAGTGTCCCATGCATGCTGATCCCTCCTCACAGTGTCCCATGCATGCTGATCCCTCCTCACAGTGTCCCATGCATGCTGCTCCATCCTCACAGTGTCCCATGCATGCTGATCCCTCCTCACAATGTCCCATGCATGCTGCTCCCTCCTCACAGGGTCCCATGCATACTGCCCCCTCCTCACAGTGTCCCATGCATGCTGCTCCATCCTCACAGTGTCCCATGCATGCTGATCCCTCCTCACAATGTCCCATGCATACTGCCCCCTCCTCACAATGTCCCATGCATGCTGCCCCCTCCTCACAATGTCCCATGCATGCTGCCCCCTCCTCATAATGTCCCATGCATGCTGCCCCCTCCTCACAGTGTCCCATGCATGCTGATCCCTCCTCACAGTGTCCCATGCATGCTGATCCCTCCTCACAGTGTCCCATGCATGCTGCTCCATCCTCACAGTGTCCCATGCATGCTGCTCCCTCCTCACAATGTCCCATGCATGCTGCTCCCTCCTCACAGTGTCCCATGCATGCTGATCCCTCCTCACAGTGTCCCATGCATGCTGCCCCCTCCTCACAGTGTCTTATGCATGCTGCTCCCTCCTCAGTGTCCCATGCATGCTGCTCCCTCCTCACAGTGTCCCATGCATGCTGATCCCTCCTCACAGTGTCCCATGCATGCTGATCCCTCCTCACAGTGTCCCATGCATGCTGATCCCTCCTCACAATGTCCCATGCATGCTGCTCCCTCCTCACAGGGTCCCATGCATACTGCCCCCTCCTCACAGTGTCCCATGCATGCTGCTCCATCCTCACAGTGTCCCATGCATGCTGATCCCTCCTCACAATGTCCCATGCATACTGCCCCCTCCTCACAGGGTCACATGCATGCTGCCCCCTCCTCACAATGTCACATGCATGCTGCCCCCTCCTCACAATGTCACATGCATGCTGCCCCTCTCCATGAGCTCCTAATGCTGCCTTACTCTTTTCCATAATGACACCTCCATGCTGCCCCAATCATCATACTAAGACCACCACACTAGCGCTTATGCTGAGACACCCCCCCCACACACTACCCCACTCTTGATATTGACTCCCCTAAATTGCTCCACTCCATACTGAGCCCACACATGCTGCCCCTTCTCCATAATGAGCTCCCAATGCTGCCCCCCTCTTATTCTGAGTCCTTACACTCCCCCCCATCGTTTTTGTCATTGCACTATCCCTCAACCCTTGTCCTCTGTCTCTAGCATTGGCCCCTCTCTCCCACTCCCCCAGCAGCAGCCTCTCTCTCCCCCAGCATCAGCCTCTCTCTCCCCCAGCCTCCCCCAGCATCAGCCTCTCTCTCCCCCAGCCTCCCCAAGCATCAACCTCTCTCTCCCCCAGCCTCTCCCAGCCTCAGCCTCTCTCTCCCTCCAGCATCAGCCTCTCTCTCCCTTCAGCCTCCCCCAGCATCAGCCTCTCTCTCCCACAGCCTCCCCCAGCCTCAGCCTCTCTCTCCCCCAGCCTCCCCCAGCCTCAGCCTCTCTCTCCCCCAGCCTCCCCCAGCCTCAGCCTCTCTCTCCCCCAGCCTCCCCCAGCCTCAGCCTTTCTCTCCCCCAGCCTCAGCCTCTCTCTCCCCCAGCCTCCCCCAGCCTCAGCCTCTCTCTCCCCCAGCCTCCCCCAGCCTCAGCCTCTCTCTCCCCCAGCCTCAGCCTCTCTGACCCCAGCATCAGCCTCTCTGACCCCAGCTGCCCCCAGCACCAGCCTCTCTGACCCCAGCACCAGCCTCTCTGACCCCAGCACCAGCCTCTCTCCTCCCCCAGCATCAGCCTCTCTGACCCCAGCATCAGCCTCTCTGACCCCAGCATCAGCCTCTCTGACCCCAGCTGCCCCCAGCACCAGCCTCTCTGACCCCAGCACCAGCCTCTCTGACCCCAGCACCAGCCTCTCTGATCCCAGCATCAGCTTCTCTGACCCCAGCATCAGCCTCCCTCAGCATCAGCCTCCCTCCTCCCAGCCTCCCCCAGCATCAGCCTCCATCCTCCCGCAGCATCAGCCTCCCTCCTCCCATCCTCCCCCAGCATCAGCCTCCCTCCTCCCATCCTCCCCCAGCATCAGCCTCCCTCCTCCCAGCCTCCCCCAGCATCAGCCTCTCTCCTCCAGCCTCCCCCAGCATCAGCCTCTCTCCTCCCAGCCTCAGCCTCTCTCCCCCCAGCCTCCCCCAGCATCAGCCTCTCTCCCCCCAGCCTGCCCCCAGCCTCAGCCTCTCTCTCCCCCCAGCCTCCCCCCCAGCCTCAGCCTCTCTCTCCCCCCAGCCTCCCCCCCAGCGTCAGCCTCTCTCTCCCCCCAGCCTCCCCCTCTCTCTCCCCCCAGCCTCAGCCTCTCTCTCCCCCAGCCTCCCCCCCAGCCTCAGCCTCTCTCTCCCCCCAGCCTCCCCCCCAGCCTCAGCCTCTCTTTCTTCCCAGCCTCCCTCCAGCCTCAGCCTCTCTCTCTCTTCCCAGCCTCCCTCCAGCCTCAGCCTCTCTCTCTTCCCAGCCTCCCCCCAGCCTCTCTCTTTTCCCAGCCTCCCCCCAGCCTCTCTCTTTTCCCAGCCTCCCCCCAGCCTCTCTTTCCTCCCATCCTTCCCCAGCATCAGCCTCCCTCCTCCCATCCTCCCCCAGCATCAGCCTCCCTCCTCCCAGCCTCCCCCAGCATCAGCCTCTCTCCTCCCAGCCTCCCCCAGCATCAGCCTCTCTCCTCCCAGCCTCCCCCAGCCTCAGCCTCTCTCCCCCCAGCCTCAGCCTCTCTCCCCCCAGCCTCTCTCCCCCCAGCCTCCCCCAGCATCAGCCTCTCTCCCCCCAGCCTGCCCCCCAGCCTCAGCCTCTCTCTCCCCCCAGCCTCCCCCCCAGCCTCAGCCTCTCTCTCCCCCAGCCTCCCCCCCAGCGTCAGCCTCTCTCTCCCCCCAGCTTCCCCCCCAGCGTCAGCCTCTCTCTCCCCCCAGCCTCAGCCTCTCTCTCTTCCCAGCCTCCCCCCCAGCCTCAGCCTCTCTCTCTTCCCATCCTCCCTCCAGCCTCAGCCTCTCTCTCTTCCCAGCCTCCCTCCAGCCTCAGCCTCTCTCTCTTCCCAGCCTCCCCCCAGCCTCTCTCTTTTCCCAGCCTCCCCCCAGCCTCTCTTTTTTCCCAGCCTCCCCCCAGCCTCAGCCTCTCTCCCCCCAGCCTCCCCTTGCATGATTATAGTGGACAAAAAGAGGCATCGCAACGATCATCAACTAACCTGTAAGGTGCCCATACATTCTAGGCTCTGCCTTAGCGCATACCTGCTCCGGTGCCCGCTGCACTGCTCTGCTGATTATCCTCTTCTGGCTGGCTCCAGCTTTAGTCGCGTCCTCCTCCGCGGCGTGTGTCGTCTGCAGCATTGGACGCTGCAGCACGGGGCAGTGAGCTGATTGGCACGCCCGCGCGCCTCTGACCCGGAAGTGCAGGCGCTGGAACTTCCGGGGTTAGGTTAATCAGCTCACTATGCCTGGCGCCCGCCGTGTATTTAAAGAGACAGAAGTGCGCCTTTCCTCCCTCTCAAACTCTCCCCCCCCCAGAACACAGCGGAGTGTAATGGAGGGAGGGGCGGGGGGCGGGGATGTAAGAAAAAAAAAATATATATATATATATATATATATATATATATATACAGTTAGGTCCAGAAATATTTGGACAGTGACACAAGTTTTGTTATTTTAGCTGTTTACAAAAACATGTTCAGAAATACAATTATATATATAATATGGGCTGAAAGTGCACACTCCCAGCTGCAATATGAGAGTTTTCACATCCAAATCGGAGAAAGGGTTTAGGAATCATAGCTCTGTAATGCATAGCCTCCTCTTTTTCAAGGGACCAAAAGTAATTGGACAAGGGACTCTAAGGGCTGCAATTAACTCTGAAGGCGTCTCCTATGTTAACCTGTAATCAATGAAGTAGTTAAAAGGTCTGGGGTTGATTACAGGTGTGTGGTTTTGCATTTGGAAGCTGTTGCTGTGACCAGACAACATGCGGTCTAAGGAACTCTCAATTGAGGTGAAGCAGAACATCCTGAGGCTGAAAAAAAAGAAAAAATCCATCAGAGAGATAGCAAACATGCTTGGAGTAGCAAAATCAACAGTCGGGTACATTCTGAGAAAAAAGGAATTGACTGGTGAGCTTGGGAACTCAAAAAGGCCTGGGCGTCCACGGATGACAACAGTGGTAGATGATCGCCGCATACTTTCTTTGGTGAAGAAGAACCCATTCACAACATCAACTGAAGTCCAGAACACTCTCAGTGAAGTAGGTGTATCTGTCTGTAAGTCAACAGTAAAGAGAAGACTCCATGAAAGTAAATACAAAGGGTTCACATCTAGATGCAAACCATTCATCAATTCCAAAAATAGACAGGCTAGAGTTAAATTTGCTGAAAAACACCTCATGAAGCCAGCTCAGTTCTGGAAAAGTATTCTATGGACAGATGAGACCAAGATCAACCTGTACCAGAATGATGGGAAGAAAAAAGTTTGGAGAAGAAAGGGAACGGCACATGATCCAAGGCACACCACATCCTCTGTAAAACATGGTGGAGGCAACGTGATGGCATGGGCATGCATGGCTTTCAATGGCACTGGGTCACTTGTGTTTATTGATGACATAACAGCAGACAAGAGTAGCCGGATGAATTCTGAAGTGTACCGGGATATACTTTCAGCCCAGATTCAGCCAAATGCCGCAAAGTTGATCGGACGGCGCTTCATAGTATAGATGGACAATGACCCCAAGGATACAGCCAAAGCTACCCAGGAGTTCATGAGTGCAAAAAAGTGGAACATTCTGCAATGGCCTAGTCAATCACCAGATCTTAACCCAATTGAGCATGCATTTCACTTGCTCAAATCCAGACTTAAGACGGAAAGACCCACAAACAAGCAAGACCTGAAGGCTTTGGCTGTAAAGGCCTGGCAAAGCATTAAGAAGGAGGAAACCCAGCGTTTGGTGATGTCCATGGGTTCCAGACATAAGGCAGTGATTGCCTCCAAAGGATTCGCAACAAAATATTGAAAATAAAAATATTTTGTTTGGGTTTGGTTTATTTGTCCAATTACTTTTGACCTCCTAAAATGTGGAGTGTTTGTAAAGAAATGTGTACAATTCCTACAATTTCTATCAGATATTTTTGTTCAAACCTTCAAATTAAACGTTACAATCTGCACTTGAATTCTGTTGTAGAGGTTTCATTTCAAATCCAATGTGGTGGCATGCAGAGCCCAACTCACGAAAATTGTGTCACTGTCCAAATATTTCTGGACCTAACTGTATTTATTTTTTTTTTCTTTTTACTGCCAGAAAGTGCCGCCCCCCGCAACGTGCCGCCCCAGGCACGGGATAACGGGTGCCTAGTGGCAAATACGGCCCTGGGTGCGAGAGAAACAAGACTCACATTACAGTCGTAGCATGCTGCAATTGTTTTCTCGGTCCGATTAGGGCTGAGAAAATAATCGCTCATTTGTGCTGACACACAGGCTAATATTGGTCCGAGTGGAATGCGATTTATTATTTTTTTTTTCTTATCACACTCCACTCGCACCGCTTTTCTCGCCCTGTGTCTTACGCCTAACCCTAATGAGTGCACCTGTTCGTCTATTACATGTCCGTGAAAGATTATCTGCTAGATGTAAACAAATAAGTATCCTATTCAATGACAGCAAGCAGAGATCTTGAAGACAGTGCGAAATTAATACATAAAGTATATTGGAAAATTGTATAACTTCTCATTATTACACAAAGAATAAACATTATTTCATAAAACCATATTATCCCTTTAGGGGAGTAATTCCCTTTGGTTTTGTGGAGCAATAAACTGTAATGGCATAATCAGTAATATTGTCCGATTGATTGATTTATCACAGATAGGAGGACAAGTATTGTGTATTTTGGACTCTTTCAATCATTGATGAGGTCGGAGCAATTCCATTTACAATGTTTTGCTGCAGTATTGAGTTTCGGAGGACTGTGGCTTTAATAATTCAGCTGTTTAGTCAGCTGCACGGTCTATTAAGTCCAAGGTTACAAACTGTGCCGTAGTCATAGACCTGCTTTCCACAAATACATCTAGTCAGAACTATTGGCCAATAACGGGGCACATGTCCTCTGGACACACGCCTGGTGACAGGCTTTAGTCAGTAACATTAGGCCTCAATGATCAAAACTGCCTAAGATATTCTTTGTTGTCCATGGCAACCAATCAGAGATAAGCTTTCTTTTCTCAAACAGCTCTGGTGAAATGACAGCTGCACTCTGATTGGTTGCTATGAGCAACAAAGGACGTTTCTCTTTTAGTCAGTTTTGATAAATTTGACCTATAATGTAGATGATATCACTAAATTATCTCCAAGTCCTCGAGCCGTTCCTAATCCTCAGTCGTATCCATTCTCAGAAAGTCGTCATGAAATAATCGGCCGTCCAGTTACATAAAAAAAATGCTCGGCCATTTTCTATTTTATTGTAAATATGTTTATTACCTTATGACAGAGATGGCAATACTGCTACGTAACAAAAAATAGCCAAAGGGCTGGCCACAGTGCCCCCAAAACAAAGCTAGTCATATGAGAAATGCAGACAAAGTGCCCCATAACACAGCAAGTCACAGTGCCACCACAAAGACAGTCACAGTGCCCCCAAAGCAGAGCCAGCCCCCGTGCCCCAAAAATAGAATCAGCCACAGTGTCCCCATAAGAAAGCCAGCCACAGTGCCCTCACAACAGAGCTAACCCAGTGTCCTATAACATAGACAGCCACATTTCACCCATAACAGAGCCAACCACAGTGCCCCATATCATAGCCACATTTGACCCATTGTGCTGTTTCTATTTGTTTTAGTTAACACTGTTATTTAATGTTTTTCATGCCTGTCTCTGCTGCCATCTACTGGTCAGACCTTTCGGCTGCTCTGTTTCTTTTGTTCAGCCCATGGGAGTGTCTGATGACCCTCTTGCATCACATCCTGGTGTGTTCATTCCAAACCAGAGTTTGTGAGAACAACATCCCTTATTGGATTGGAGCTACTAGGAGCAAAGTCTTCTGACCACGTAGTAGCTACAGAGGCAAGCATCACTGGAGAATTACAATGCCAAGTACTTGGATTACTGCACTCTGCATGTCCTAACCTTTGGAGAAAATAAACCACCATTGTTTCATCTCAGCATGTGCATGTTTCACTCTGGAGCGCTCTGGTCCTGTCTGCCCCACCTATAGGAAAAACGAAGGTAAGACTCTCACAACCTCTCACAACTACGCACCTTCCATCGCCTTTAAGTGGGGACAGAATAGTCAGAAGACTGCTTAAGAGCTCAATACCCCGGCTACAGATCCCTAAGAACCCTGTAACTTCCCATGTAATCTGCCTAGCAACAAGCCTTGTGCACTAGTCTGCCTGCACAGTGCATGCCTGGACAAGCCTAAGGGGAAGCTCTCCCATCTGCCACGTCCTGTGTCACCTCTGCTTGCATTGTAAAGGGACAGTTTATGCACCTGCTGTTTCCCTCTAGCCATACCACTTCTATAAACTTGCAGTACATTATACCTCATTACTGCACATTGCTGGACTGCAAACCCCAAGTTTTGCTAAAGACACCTTGGGAATCTCATCAGGGAGTCCCTGCAGAGCTGCACAACGATTTTTGGACCCCTATTCAAAAGTCAAGTTTCTTAAAGAGACAGTACATCTTAAATCAAAATGGCTGAAAAAGACCTTGGACAGTTCCCCACTGCTGAAACAGAGCAAATACAATCTGATACTGTCCATTATGAAGCCCAGGAGGCAGAGCCCACGCTTTCAGCAGACCAAGTTGTCCGACCGAAGCGCTCTTCCAAACCCACGATAAAGGCCACTGAAAACTATCACACTATGAAAGATGAGCTATGTGAACACCTGGAAGAACAGTGGGAACGAGTCACCTATTACATGTCAAGACTTGAATCCTCATCAAATGATGCCACATGCTTACTAGCCGCTCTGGAACGGCTGAACACAGCTCATGAAAGATACAAGAGACTGTCAAAAAGGTACATTACCTTTCTAAAAGACTCTAACATTGATGAAGCTCTTTCAGACCTGAGCAAGGCAGAAGAGGTAAACAAGGAAAGAGATGCCAAGGTGCAAGATGCCATAGACAAGGCCGAACACCGTATCTCTCACCAGCAAGAAACCAGATCACACCGATCAACCTCATCTAGACGTTCCTCTCGGTCATCCGGGTCATCATCCTCAAGAAGCTCAGCCCTGAGCGACAGGATACTAGAGGCCCGCATAAGAGTAGAGGAATCCAAGGTGAGACGTGCCTTCACAGAAAGAGAAGTAGAGGAAGAAGCCAAAAGGACAGAAGCAGAAGCCCTTGCAAAAGCAGAAGCCGCTAAAGCAGAAGCCCTTGCAAAAGCAGAAGCTGCTAAAGCGGAAGCCAAAAGGGCAGAAGCGGAGGCTCGGATAAAGATTCTTCGGTCACAGATGGAAGAGGAAGTTGCGCTAGCTAAAGTGAGACTACTTGAGCAAGCATTGATCCAAGGTCCTGATCCAGCTCACTCGCCACCACTGGAAGCAGACAATCCAGTTGATCGCACAAGAGACTATGTACTGAATCAGTTACCTGTAGCAACCCCGGTTTGCAGTACCGTCCAAGCCGACAACATCGAAACCTCCAACTTACCTCAACCAGTGCCACTGCCACCTAAAGCACCCGAGCAAATTAATAACAGTCACCAAGAGGTGCCCTCTCAAACACAGTCACCACGGCAAGATGGCAACCAAGTGTTTCCTGACCCACTTCCACAGCTCAAGCAGCGGTCATCAGAATCTACAGAGGCTAAACCACAGCTCAACCCTGCAGCAACGTCATTTTACCCGGGAACATCTTATCCATTCACGCCAGGCAGCCATACGCCCCAGGGGCATCACGAGTCGTCGTGGCAACAAGTGGTGAGAAATCAGATATGTCTGAGTTTGCCCAGTTCATGGTGAGCAGAGAGCTAATCAACACTAGTCTCACGAAATTTGATGATCGTGCAGAGAGCTACAGGGCCTGGAAAGCAACTTTCAAGGCAGCCATCGCCAATCTCAACTTAACTGCAGAACAGGAGCTCGACCTCATGATCAAGTGGTTGGGCCCAGGCTCTACAAACCGTATCAAGAGCCTCAGAACCGTCTACGTGGGACAAGCAGAAGCAGGTCTCGCTGCTGCATGGCAGAGACTGGAACGCACCTTTGGCAGCGCAGAAGCAATAGAGAAAGCCCTATTCAAGAGACTGCAGGACATCCCAAAGATCAACCTTAAAGAAGTCCACAAGCTTCAAGACCTAAGTGATCTGCTCATGGAGCTGGAGCTCGCCAAAACAGACCCTCGTCTGTCTGGGCTGTGCTACCTAGATACAGCCCATGGAGTGAACCCAATCGTGGTGAAGCTGCCATACAGTCTGCAGGAGAAATGGGCAACGTCAGTCTCAAGGTACAAAAGAATGCATGACGTCACCTTTCCCCCATTTATTCAGTTCTGCAAGTTCATTGATGAGCAGGCCCAGATGAGGAACGACCCCAGCCTCGACTTCCTAGAGTTCAACACTTCGGCAGCTGCAACATCATCATCATCAAGGTATGAAGGTGCCATACACAAACGCAGAGACATTAAGAACACTGTGAGTGTCAGGAAGACTGAGCTACCATCACCTGCAGCACGCACAGATAAACAGAACACCATCTCATCACGAGATAAGTCTTTCAATCAAGAATGTCCCATCCATAAAAAACCGCATTCACTGAACAAGTGCAGAGGGTTTAGATCCAAAACCCTACAGGAGCGCAAGAAAGTCCTCACAGAGCTTGGGATCTGTTTCAAATGCTGCGCATCACTTGAGCACATGGCCAAGGACTGTAAATCCATCGTCAAGTGTGAGGAGTGTCACAGCGAAAAACACCTTTCAGCCATGCATTCAACCCAGCTAGCTAGAGACACACCGGCTGCAGTCACCACCACTCCCACTCCAAGTCATGGCGGGGAGCCCAAGAATCAGACTGACACCACCACAGCCGTCTCCTGCTCATGCTCAGAGGTATGTGGAGAGGGCCAAACACAGCAATGTTGTGCCCGAATATGCCTCATCAAGGTTTATCCCGAGGGACATCCAGAAAAGGCAATGAAGGTGTATGCCATCATAGACGACCAAAGCAACCGGTCCCTAGCAGGAACCAAATTCTTTGAAGCCTTCGGAATTAATGGACCATCAGAACCCTACACCTTGAACACCTGCTTGGGTCGCATAGAGACTAGCGGCAGAAGAGCCCAGGGATTCATTGCTTCTCCTATCAATGGGAAGACTGAAATACCTCTACCAACGCTCGTTGAATGTGACCAAATACCCAGCCACAGGAATGAAATTCCTACCCCAGAAGCTGCATTTCATCAACCACACCTAAGACACCTCGCTAGTGTTATCCCACCTCTGGACAATAACGCAGAGATTCTACTCCTGCTCCGCAGAGACAATCTAAGGGTACACAAGGTGCGACAGCAGTGTAATGGGCCTGACTATGCACCATACGCTGGACTTGGGATGGGTAGTCATAGGAAATGTGTTCGTTGATCGATCAGAAATTGATTCCTTCAAGACTTATGTGCATGGAGATGTGCGCACTACCTGCTTAAAGCCATGTCCTCATCACTATGGAGTGAAAGAGAAGTCTCCAGACACAATACAGCTACCTGACATCGCTTCTTCTCTGCATATCGACAACTTGGGAAGATCAGTCTTTCACACAACCAAGGACGACGATAAAGTAGCCTTGTCAGTAGAGGACAGAGAATTCATCGGAATAATGGACTGTGAGTTTTCTAAAGACAAAACCAACCATTGGGTCTCTCCATTACCCTTCCGATCTACCAGGGTAAGACTCCCAAACAACCGAGCTCAAGCTCAGACCAGATTTAACTCTCTTCAGCGTTCTATGAACAGCAAGCTTGCAATGAGAGAACACAGCGTCGCCTTTATGGACAAGGAAGTCTGCAACAACCTAGCAGAGCCTGTACCAACCGAACTGAATCCTGCAGATCACACAACTAGACCTATGTCTGTAAGTTCTTTTGCTAACTCTTCTTGGCTTACAGGTCCAGAGTTCCTGCTGAGACAGTCAGAAGAAGGTGTCCAGGAAGCCTTCAGCATCCTAGATCCAGACAATGATCCAGATGTCCGAGCTGAAGTCAATACCCTGGCCACCAGTGCAGAAAAAACTTCCAAACTCGGTTGCCAACATTTTGAACGTTTCTCCAGCTGGATGAGGCTCGTCAGGACTGTCGCTAGGTTAGTGCACATCACCAGATGCTATCATACTGTAATACTACTGTATGTTCTGAGGATTTCGATTGCGTTAGGGCAATGACAACAGAGACGAGTTCTTGGTACAAGATGTTATATAATATGTCACCACGGTAGATACACAACGGGAATAAACACAGTAAAACAACACACAAAACGGAGCGAAGGGGATTCCCGGGGCCACGCACCGGACTCCCCCAGGGAGACCACCAGAGCGAACCCCTGTACAGGGACTGTCCGGCAATCAACCCCGGAAGGCCTAAATGTGCGGCAGCCGGTACACAAGGGGCAAGTGGTATAGTCCAGGAGTGTCCGTACGGGATGATTGTCCCGAGTGGTTACGAACCGGGCAGAGTGCTGATCAAAGACGGCAGACGGAGTCCGGGCACAGCTTGAAGAAAACCGGGTATGGTCCAGAGTCGGTCGGTAGAGTTTCAGGAGAATCCAAGGCAATCAGGAAGTAGAAACAGCAAAGCAGGAGCACACAGCAAGCAGTATACTCAGGCACTGGACTGGGCTGAGAGGCGGCCTTTTAAGCAGCTGGACAGGAAGTAGGGCAACAGAACCTTAAACTCCATGTTAACTGAGGGCAAGCTCATTCAAAAGAGAACTGGAAAACCTGGAAACCTGACATTACTCCCCCCCCCAGAGACGGCCTCAGGACGGATCAGGGCCCGGCTTGTCCGGGAACCGTCGATGAAACTGAGCGATCTTCCGGGGTGCCCGAATGTTACCCACCGGTTCCCAGGAATCGTCCTCGGGGGCGTACCCCTGCCAACGTACCAGATATTGAAGCCGACGACGATGGAGCCGGGAGTCAATAATGTCCTCAACCACGAACTGCTCCTCGCCGTCGACCATCACAGGCGGAGGAGGAGGCACAACACGACCACGAAACGTATTAGGGGAGACAGGTTTGAGGAGAGACACATGAAAGACCGGGTGTACCTTTAGATGGTGCGGCAACCGTAGCCGACAGGCCACAGGGCTCACGATCCCGGTGATCTTAAACGGACCGATGAATTTTTGTCCCAGCTTCTGCGAAGGAACACCCAATCTCAGGTTTTTGGTGGATAACCATACAGAGTCCCCTACCTTGTACATGGGTGCCGGTTTCCGGTGAGTGTCTGCCGACCTCTTGTAACGCTCCTGGGCCGTAGCCACAGTGTCCTTTAGAACCTCCAGATTCTGTCGAAGCTCTGTCAATCTGTCCTCCACCGCCGGCACCGAAACCGCAACCGGTGACCTAGGCAAAACATTCGGATGATAACCCAAGTTAGCAAAAAAGGGCGTTACCTTAGTGGAGCTGCTCTGAGTGTTGTTATAGGAGAACTCCGCCAACGGAAGCATCTTCAACCAATCGTCTTGGAGATGGCTGACATAACATCGAAGGTATTGTTCCAGGGTTTGATTCGTCTGTTCGGTTTGCCCATTTGTCTGAGGATGGTATGCAGAAGACAAACAGACATCAATCTGGAGTGCCGTACAAAAGCCCTTCCAGAACCTAGACGTGAACTGCACGCCCCGGTCAGAGATGATCTCGTCTGGTACCCCATGCAATCGGAATAC
Source organism: Anomaloglossus baeobatrachus (assembly GCF_048569485.1). Taxonomy (NCBI): domain Eukaryota; kingdom Metazoa; phylum Chordata; class Amphibia; order Anura; family Aromobatidae; genus Anomaloglossus; species Anomaloglossus baeobatrachus. The sequence goes on from NC_134358.1 coordinate 45,135,058, forward strand.
GTTCTGGATAACCAAATCCACTGTCTCTGCGGCTGAGGGAAGACCGGTACACGGAATGAAGTGAGCAGCTTTAGTCAATCGATCCACCACCACTAAGATGGTATTGTGCCCGCCTGAGACTGGCAACTCCACAATAAAATCCATGGAGATAGACCCCCAAGGGCGAGATGACACGGGTAACGGTTGGAGGAGTCCCGTAGGAGCCACACGAGGGACCTTGCACCGGGCACAAACCACGCATGAGTGGACATAGTCCTTTACATCCTTTAGACAGGTAGGCCACCAGAAAAAACGGCTCAGAAATTCCTGCGTCTTCTGTACCCCCCTATGACCAGCCAACACGGAGTCATGGACCAACTTGAGAACCCGAAGTCTTACGGCCTCCGGGACATAAATGCGTCGCTCTCTCAACCACACACCATTCCGAAGAACAAGAGTTACATCATTCGGGGGGGCAGCAAGAAATACGTCACCATCATAAGCCAGCTTGATGTCCTTCCACAAGTCCTGGTCCTGGATTACTCCAACGAAATTGGCATCCGATAACACGGTCTGAGACGGGGTTCCAGGCACGGAGTCCACGGCGTGGATTCGGGACAAGGCATCAGCTTTCCCATTACGTGAACCTGGACGGTATGTAACGACAAAATTGAATTGGTTAAGAAATAGGCTCCAACGGGCTTGCCGTGGAGACAGGCACCTGGCAGACTTAAGAAATTCCAGATTACGATGATCTGTGAGTACTATCACTTGCTGCGCGGCTCCCTGTAAGTGGTGTCTCCATTCCTTGAAAGCGGAAATAATCGCTAACAATTCCTTGTCCGCAATGTCATAGTTCCTTTCTGCAGGGGACAACCGGCGGGAAAAGAAAGCACACGGATGTAAGAGACTCTTGTCCCCAGTCCTTTGAGAAAGGATGGCCCCTAATGCGTAGTCGGAAGCGTCGACTTCCACGATAAAGGGAAGTGCGGGATTCGGATGTACCAATATAGGCGCTGAGGTAAAACAAACCTTGAGACGATGGAAGGCTTCCTGGGCCTGGGCGGACCACACAAACTTCTGTCCTTTCTTGGTTAACAGAGTGATGGGACGAACGATTTCTGAAAAATTACGGATAAAACGTCGGTAAAAGTTGGCAAAACCGACAAAGCGTTGTACCTCTTTGACGTTACCCGGTTCCGGCCAGTCCAGAATTGCTTGTATCTTGCCAGACTCCATGTTCAGTCCCTGAGGAGAGATGACATACCCTAAGAATTGTATCTGTGAGCAATGGAATTCGCATTTCTCCAGTTTAATGTACAGGTGATTTTCCCTCAGCCGGGTAAGTACGGTCTTGACGTGCTCCTGGTGTTCCTGTAAGGAATCAGAAAAGATTAGGATATCGTCCAGATAAATCACCATGAATTGGTCCATGATATCCCTAAAAATATCGTTAACTAGATGTTGGAAAGCCGCGGGAGCGTTACAAAGTCCAAAAGGCATCACTAGGTACTCAAAATGTCCATACCGACATCGGAACGCGGTCTTCCACTCGTCTCCGGGACGTATGCGAAGTAGATTATATGCCCCACGGAGATCCAATTTGGTGAATATTTTTGCCTGTTGGACCCTCTCCAATAGCTCAGGAATCAACGGTAACGGATACCGGTTCCGGATGGTTATTTTATTCAGTTCCCGGTAGTCAATACAGGGTCTCAGAGTCCCCTCTTTCTTTTTCACGAAAAAGATGGGTGCCCCTGCTGGTGAGGTAGACGGGCGAATAAATCCCTTGGCTAGGCTCTCATCAATGTATTCTTTTAGTGCTTCTAGCTCAGGTGCCGCCAACGGGTAGACATGGCCAAACGGAATCTCCGCCCCTGGAAGTAAGTCTATGGGGCAATCATACGGTCTATGCGGGGGAAGCCGATCGGCTTTTCTTTTGTCGCATATGTCAGCAAAGTCATCATAAACCGGGGGTAGAACAGGTACCTGTACAGTGCCCTCCGCATTCGGTGTTACTGGAACCGGAACAGTTGGACTAATGGTCGGACCACTCTGCGGTGGGAAGGTTATTTCCTTAGTTTCCCAATCGATGACCGGATTCGTAGACCGTAGCCACGGAATACCTAAAATAATCGGAAAATGAGGAGAAGAAATCATCATGAAAACAAGGGTCTCCTGCTGACCTGGCTTCATCACGCATTCTAGCGGTACTGTTTCCCGATCCACTGGTCCAGAGCTTAACGGAGATCCGTCTACCGTCTCCATGGTAACCGGTGAGGATCTTTGCTGAGTCCGGATACCGTGTTTCCTGGCAAAAGAGGAGTCCATGAAATTTCCCCCTGCCCCAGAATCTATCATTGCAGAGGTAGGTATTAGATGCCCCTCCCACCGGATCTGAATGGGGAGCGAGCAATGGGTATATTTCCCTTCTGAGTCCTTCGGTGAGGTTGACATTACAGTCAAGGGAAATACCGCATCCAAGTGCCCACTTGCCTCAGAGATATCGGACTCTGCGTCCGTGTTGTCACACTCTGCCATGGCTGCCAATACCTTATTTGGGCGATTCGGACGTTTCGGGCAGTCGATCAAGAAATGATCCGATTGACCGCAATAGAAACACAAACGCTCACGGAGCCGGTGTTCGCAACGTTCGTTGGTCTCTCGCTTTTGCAGAGAGTCCACTTGCATAGGAACGTCCTCGGCCTCCCGTGGTGTCCTGAGAGCGGGTTCTCTAGAAGGAAACGCAAAGTTGTTTACACGGTTTACAGCTGCCCATTTTTCCTGTCTACGCTCCGTCAAGCGGGTATCAATACGCACACAGTGCTGGAGAAACAGGTCAAAATCCCCTGGAGATTCGGAACGAGCTAACTCGTCCTTGATGGTACCGGACAAACCTTTTCTGAATACAGACAATAATGCATTGTTTCCCCAGTCGGTGTCTACCACTAACCTCTTGAACTCAGTGGCGTATTCAACGACAGAACGCTTTCCCTGACGTAAGGAAAGGAGAGCCGATTCAGCGGTAGCACGGCGATTCGGATCATCAAACATTTGCGCCATTGCGTTCAGAAAGTCATCCAGGTGATTTAAACGGATGTCCCGATTCTCTATCATAGGATTAGCCCAAGCCAGTGCTCGTGAGGTTAATAACATGATTATACATAACACTTTGGACCGGTCAGAACGGTAATAATCAGCATGTACATCAAAAAACAGTATACATTGGTTCACAAATCCACGAAACTGACTACGATCACCATTGAAACGGAATGGGGGTAACCTAGGCATACCGGCAGCTGATACGGACGTAGTGGGGACGGCTTCCTGAGCCTCCACTCTGACTTGCAAATCCTGAATAGCCGGACCCAGTACCTGGTGATCATGGCCCAGCTGTGCCTCCACATCTCTGAGTTTAGTTTGCACCGCCTCCATCTCCTGCTGCAAGGAGTTGATCATGGAAAAGAGCTGATCTACTCGTGTCTCAGTCATTGCCCCAGCGAAATCCTCTTATGGCCTGAGTATAATGTAATACTACTGTATGTTCTGAGGATTTCGATTGCGTTAGGGCAATGACAACAGAGACGAGTTCTTGGTACGAGATGTTATATAATATGTCACCACGGTAGATACACAACGGGAATAAACACAGTAAAACAACACACAAAACGGAGCGAAGGGGATTCCCGGGGCCACGCACCGGACTCCCCCAGGGAGACCACCAGAGCGAACCCCTGTACAGGGACTGTCCGGCAATCAACCCCGGAAGGCCTAAATGTGCGGCAGCCGGTACACAAGGGGCAAGTGGTATAGTCCAGGAGTGTCCGTACGGGATGATTGTCCCGAGTGGTTACGAACCGGGCAGAGTGCTGATCAAAGACGGCAGACGGAGTCCGGGCACAGCTTGAAGAAAACCGGGTATGGTCCAGAGTCGGTCGGTAGAGTTTCAGGAGAATCCAAGGCAATCAGGAAGTAGAAACAGCAAAGCAGGAGCACACAGCAAGCAGTATACTCAGGCACTGGACTGGGCTGAGAGGCGGCCTTTTAAGCAGCTGGACAGGAAGTAGGGCAACAGAACCTTAAACTCCATGTTAACTGAGGGCAAGCTCATTCAAAAGAGAACTGGAAAACCTGGAAACCTGACACATACGGAGCTTAAAAACAAAGACTGTCATCGCTGGCATGTCTGCCACAAAGCCCTTTCTGCTGAGGACATCTCATATAGCGAGTCCCTCATAATACGCCACCTCCAACAGAGTGAATTCGCCATAGAATGGAAGTGTTTATACAACAAACAGCAGATTCCATTAAGAAGTCCTCTCGCCAATTTAAACCCAGTCATCGACAGTTTCGGCTTACTGAGAGTTGGTGGTCGTTTAAATCAGGCTCATCTTGGAGTTACAGAACAAAATCCTCTCATCATTCCCAACAAACACCATGTTACAGTCTTGCTGATCCGACACCACCATGAAAAGACTGAACACCAAGGCAGGCAAATTACAGAAGGTGCTTTACGGTCTGCAGGCCTCTGGATTATTGGAATGAAGAGACGTGTAGCACAAATACTACACGATTGTGTGCACTGTCGTAAAGCGAGAGGAAAACAACTGTACCAGCAAATGGCTGACTTGCCTCCAGACAGACTTTCTACAAAGCCACCTTTCACCTACCTGGGCCTAGACGTTTTCGGACCATGGATGGTGTCCACAAGCAGAACTCGCGGAGGCCAAGCAAACAGCAAGCGGTGGGCTGTGTTATTCACCTGCATGAGTGTTCGAGCCGTTCACATTGAGGTGTTAGAGTCCATGGATACCTGCAGCCTAATCAACACCTTGAGAAGGTTCCTTGCCATCAGAGGACCAGTGAAACAGCTGAGGTCTGACCGTGGAAGCAAGTTCGTCGGTGCATGTAGAGAACTGAACATCGACACCAAACCTATCCAAGATCAGCTGGCAGAGAAAGGTTGCACCTGGATCTTCAATCCCCCTCACAGTTCTCACATGGGAGGCTCCTGGGAGAGGATGATCGGGATTTCACGCAACATCTTGAACTCCATGCTAATGGACGTCAATTCCTCAAGACTCACACATGAGACTCTAGTCACTCTTTTAGCTGAAGTCTCAGCCATTATCAATTCAAGACCCATTGTGCCGGTGACCATGGATCCAGAAATACCAACCATATTGACTCCTACTATTCTTATTACCCAAAAAACTGACAACGCGGTAATGCCCAGCGGAGAGTTCACCCACGCGAACACTTATCAAAAACACTGGAAACGGGTTCAATACTTGGCTGACTACTTCTGGAACCGTTGGAAGAAGGAATACCTCACCATTCTTCAAGGAAGAAAGAAGTGGCGACATCCCAAGCCGAACCTCAAGGAAGGAGACCTAGTCCTCATGAAAGATCAGACCACAGAAAGGACTGACTGGCCTATGGGACTAATTACTAGGATACTGCCTAGTCAGGACGGCAATGTTCGGAAGGTGGAGCTAAAGGTCATCAGGAAAGGTGAGACGAAGACCTTTGCAAGGCCAATCCACAAACTTGTTTTGCTTTTGCCCATAGAGAGCGTCCCTACAGGATGAACGCTACCGGACCTGAACTTTGAGCCATCCTTCTTGTTTTGGACTCAATTGAGCTTGTTTTTGCATTTAACATGCCTTTCCTTTCAGGTTGTATTATGGACTTAATAGTGAAATCCCCAAAGTGAATTTCAGACGGGGAGTGTGCTGTTTCTATTTGTTTTAGTTAACACTGTTATTTAATGTTTTTCATGCTGCCATCTACTGGTCAGACCTTTCGGCTCCTCTGTTTCTTTTGTCCAGCCTATGGGAGTGTCTGATGACGCTCTTGCATCACATCCTGGTATGTTCATTCCAAACCAGAGTTTGTGAGAACAACATCCCTTATTGGATTGGAGCTACTAGGAGCAAAGTCTTCTGACCACGTAGTAGCTTCAGAGGCAAGCATCACTGGAGAATTACAATGCCAAGTACTTGGATTACTGCACTCTGCATGTCCTAACCTTTGGAGAAAATAAACCACCATTGTTTCATCTCAGCATGTGCATGTTTCACTCTGGAGCGCTCTGGTCCTGTCTGCCCCACCTATAGGAAAAACGAAGGTAAGATTCTCACAACCTCTCACAACTACGCACCTTCCATCGCCTTTAAGTGGGGACAGAACACCCATAACAGAGCCAACCACAGTGCCCCATAACATAGACAGCCGCATTTCTCCCATAACACAGCCAACCTCAGTGCCCCATAACATAGACAGCCACATTTCACCCATAACAGAGCCAACCACGGTGCCCCATAACATAGACAGCCGCATTTCTCCCATAACAAAGCCAACCTCAGTGCCCCATAACATAGACAGCCACATTTCACCCATAACAGAGCCAACCACAGTGCCCCATAACATAGACAGCCACATTTCACCCGTAACACAGCCAACCACAGTGCCTTATAACAGAATCAACCACAATGCTCCCTTAACAGTCAATCACAGTGCCCCCATAGGTATGCCCTCCTAACAGAGGTAGCCACAATGTACACATAATAGAAACATCCAAAGCGCCACCATAACAACGTCATTCACAGCGCCCCCAAAACAGAGGCAGAAAACATGCCTCCATAACAGGGCCTGCCATCATGCCTTCATAACAGAAGCAGCAAAAGTGCCCCCAAAAAGAATCAGCCAGAGTGTCCCCATCAGAAAGCCAGCCACAGTGCCCTCATAACAGAGTTAACCACAGTGCCCCATAATATAGCCAGACACATTTCACACATAATACAGCCAACCACAATGGCACATTACAGAACCAACCATAATGTCCCAATAACAGTCAGTCACAGTGCCCACATTATTATGCCAGGCACAATGCCCTTATAACAGAGGTAGCCACAATGAACCTATAATAGAAACATCCAAAGTGTCACCATAACAGAGTCAGCTACACTGCCCCCAGTCGCATTAAAATGCCAGGCACAGTGCCTCTATAACATAGTTAACCACAATGCACCCATAACAAGGCCAGCCACAATGTACCTGTAAGGGGGGGGGGGGGGGGGGGGCAAGGTTCTGACACCCCTGCAGAAGTGGCCTGCATGCATGGATGTTTAATAAGAGCATTGTTCAGAATGGTGTGCTTTGGTGAGGGGCCACCAGGTGGCAACGTGGTGCAGTGACTTCTTTCCTGACCCCCATTAGGTTGGAAGGGGTTAATGACAAGGAGGAGTCCAGAGTATAAAAAGGGCAATATACCGTAGGAGGGGAGGGGAGTCCCCAGTGAGGAGAAGGGGACAAGAAGCCCCAATCTTTGATTAGAAAAGATAATATTAAGGGTCGACCTTTGACACCGGACACGCGGGGTCCTGCTTAGAATAGGACTGGTTATAACTGCTCCCTAGAAAAAGGTTGAGTCCGTACGGTCATGGTGGTGTCCGTTTTCCTGGAAGGAATACTCAAGGAATTTCCTTACGAGACAGGTCAGTGGGCTCTTTAAGGACAAGCGTAGGTCCAGGCCAGAAGCACAGGCGGAGGAGTGTTGTCCTCAGAGGTCCCTTCTATAGTGAAAGCTAAATCCCGGTTGTGGGACAGAGAGGGCTGAAAGGACTTTTTTAATCTGCCAGTGAAGTATGACATCACATAAGAGTATGAGGGGCCTAGAAGCATTCAACGAAGCTCAGGTGCTAGAAAAGCGGTCAGCCGGTAAATTGAAATGTAAAACGGAGTTTAAGAGGAACCCTGTCGGGGTCAAAAATGGCACCCGTGTAATGCAACTTAATGACAGGCAAAGTAGCGCTAGCGTTTCTTCATAGATACCAACTCACTCACTAACCCGGCTGGGCTGCATCCTCCCCCGTACGTCCCTGGCCATTCACGCGTACTGCTGCCGCACAGGGTTCCCAGGAGTGCACCTGTGGCGCCCTGGACAAGCCAGGTCGTCACAGGTACTACACCAACACACCCTACACCCCGGCTAGGCACACCGAAGCCAAACACAAACCCTTGTTGCCTTCCTCCAGGGGCTGATGTCCACACCAGGGGGTGGGCCAGGCGGTTGGTCCCGCCCACCGAGGAGTTGACAATCCTGGAGGTGGGAAGAGTTTTCAGTTTAGTTTTGGAGAGGAAAGTGGTAGCAGAGGAGACTGACCGTGTCCGGGTGTGTGGCCCGGGCACTCAACAAGGTTGGCAGACGGTGGTGACCGTCTGCAGGAGAGGCTAATTGGAGCAAACCGTATGGACCGTGGACTGGCGGTGGCCCGGCGGTACCGGATCGGAGAGTAAAGAGAAGCCAGCACGATCCGGCAGGGCCTACGGACCCCGACCAGGCTAGGAGTCGCCGTAAAACCGGTCAAATCCGTTAGCGAAGGGAACCTCCGGGGTTTCCCAGCAGCCAAGACCCGATTGAAGGCAACAGCTCACACCGTAGAGGGAAACACAGTCACCGCCAAGGCTACAGTTCCCAGGGCCAGAGCCTGCGGGCAAAAGGGGCTCCTCAGCATCCATCCAAGCTGGGGAGCGGGTTACCAGTGGGAAGCCTTTGGAACCGTACACACAACACAGGTGCAGGGAAAGGCAGTCACCATCAACCTGCCGGGAGGAGAACAACCGCAGCCGCCTGTGGGACCCGTCCATGCAGCCGTTTGTTTGACCAGAGACTCTGTGTAAATTACTGGCTGAGTGAGTACCACCGTGCCGTGCGGCACAGCGCTGCCCCCGCGACCCTGCACCTCACCAGGCCCCGTAACCTGCCTGCCATCCCTAAAACCCTCACCGGGGCCCCAGGACAAATAACCCCCTACCCACGGAGGTGAGAACCAACATCCAAGCTGCTCCCTGTCATCGCTCCCGGGATCCCCGTCCAGAGCAGCGGTGGTGTCACAACTTCACCACAACCGTGGGTGGCGTCACGGACAATATCCCCCAAACCACACACCAATCCCCCCTTTCACTCACGGGCGAGGAACGCCACTCGAGACCACGGGATCCGGCCCACCGCTCGAGCCACCACCGAGCAGCAGCAGCAGCAGCCGGACCCGAGCAGTGGTTGAGCGCAGCGTCCCCTCCTCCGCCCGCGACAACTTGGCATCACGAACATGATCTTACCGCTCTGCCGTCTGGTAGAGGTGCGCCTTGTGACCGCCGGAGGTGACCGGCCGAAAAATTTGAGAAGCCGCCATTTTGGGCGCAAAAAATCCCCGCTCGAGCGTCTCCTCGAGCAGTGGAGGCGCGAAAGCCAAAACCCCGCCCCTGTAGAGGAGGAGCCGGAAAAAGGCTATGGGGGACGGAAACAAGATGTCTGCGGCCGACGGAGCCGCTGGAGAAGCGGCGGTCGCAGCCGCAGTGGCACCTGCAGATGGGAATGGGCCCGCCCAGGTCCCAGCCGCATTGGCGGGAGGTGCCGCGGCCCCAGCTCTCGCTCAGGTAATGCCGTTCTCCTTGCCCTACGTGCCCGGAGCTACCTGGCTGCCGCAGTATGATGGGAAACCTGATGCGTTGCAGGTCTTCCGAAAGTAGCTTAGCCCGCTATTAGAACTATACCCCCTAACTGATAAGCAACGTGCAGCGGTAGTGCTGGGACAGCTAACCGGCGCAGCTGAGCAGGAGGCGGAGACCTGGGCCGAGGGGGACCGGTCCTCTGTAGCCACCATCTTTGAGAAGCTACAGACTGCCTTTGAGACCCGTACCGAAGCCGAGCTGCGGATGCAGTTCTATCAATGCCGGCAACGGCCTGCGGATAGCATTCGGGACTACGCCTTGCGTCTGCAAACAGCCCTCCGCACACTGAAGCGGGTAGACACCATCAACGATGCGGACAGCAATAAAATGCTAGTGGAGCAGTTTGTACAGGGGATGAGGTCCTTAGAGGACCACAAGCAACTCCGGCTGTGGGCTCTAGAATACCCCGATGTGGGTTTTGCCATGTTAAAGGAACGGGCCATTAAAGCTCCGCAGCCTCCAGCATCGGAAGTCCCTGAGGCGGCCCCATGGCCAGCTGAGACGGCTCCCGTCGTGGTGGCCCATGCCCTTCCAACACCTCAGGTACCTGCAGCCCCAAGCGGAATGATGGAGGAACTGGCTGCCCAAGTCCGCCGCATGGATGGGGACCTCGCCAAGATCCTCGCCGCACTCCAGCCATCGACCAGGTCCCAGCCCCCGGGGAAGCTACAGCTCACCGACCGCCCTGAGGACGTCCCCTGGATGCAGCGGAGAAGGGCCAACGACGCACGTTATGGCCCTCCGATTTGTTACAGGTGCAGCAAGCCCGGCCACTACTCCCGAAGGTGTCCGTTAAAGGAGCAACCCCTGGGGCCACCGGACAGTCCTCAGGAGTCGAACCCAGTGGCCCCCCCCGACTGGCGGGACCGGTACATCGGAGCTCGGCTTATCATCCCCCTGGCAGTGGACGGCATCCCGCTGATGGCTCTCCTGGACACTGGATCTCAGGTAACCACAATACCATACACACTGTATCAGCGATATTGGGGAAAAGACGAACTGGCCCCCCCCAGATGGCAGTTTGACCCTGATTGCCGCTGATGGGCTCCCATTGACCCAAGTGGGGTACAAACAAGTGGCCATGACCGTTGGACGAGCTGAACTGCAACACCAGGGTTTGATTGTGATAATGAATGAACCTAGTGATCATAACCCGAAGGTAGTGTTAGGGACAAATGTGATGGAGCACTGTATGAGTGATGTGCTGACCCTACTGCAGCAGCTGGCCGCCACGGCGGCGGGGAGCCGACAGAGAGCTGTGCAGCGTGAGATCCGGGCCCTGATGTATCGCCAGCATGTGAACTCAACAGGAGGAGAGATTGGAGGAGTGAGAGTGATGGATGCGGCCCTTTTGATTGTACCACCCAGGAGTGAGATGATGATCTGGTGTAGGGCAGCAGTAGGGCCCCAGGGATGGGACAACCCCGCCATGATGGAGCCTATATCCTCCGAACACTGGCCCACGGTAATGGCCGCCCGAGGGGTGGTAGACGTCAAGAAAGGTAGAGTGCTCGTACGAGTGCTGAACTGTGGGGAGGAAGAGGTTAGGCTTCCCCGGTATGCTACCCTTGCTAAACTGCTCACTCTAGACCCCCACACCATCCATGAAGCCGTTCCCCCGATCACACCACCTACTGCCGGTTCCCACTCACCCCTGGGGGAGTTAGACGAGTGGTGTCGAGAGCTACACGTCGGCACTGATGATACCCCCACACACCACAAGGAAGGGGTATATCGGGTGGTACAGGAGTATGAGCGGGTTTTTAGCAAGCATCCTCTAGATTTTGGGCAGATTAAAGGGGTTCAACATCACATCCCTACCGGTACACACCCCCCCTATAAAAGAGAGATACAGGCCCATTCCCCCCGCGCACTACCAATGCGCCAAGGACATGTTGAGGAACATGAAGGAGGCAGGGGTTATTAGGGACAGCTGTAGTCCCTGGGCCGCCCCGTTGGTGCTGGTTAAGAAGAAGGATGGCACCATGCGAATGTGTGTGGATTACCGGAAGATTAACCAGATAACACATAAGCATGCTTACCCTCTGCCCCGCATTGAAGAGTCCCTGGCCGCGCTGAGAACCGCCAACTACTTCTCCACCCTTGACCTCACCAGCGGGTACTGGCAGGTGGCCGTGGCACCGGAAGACCGAGAGAAGGCTGCCTTCACCACTCCTATGGGACTCTGTCAGTTCAATAGCATGCCGTTTGGGCTGTGCAATGCCCCTGGAACCTTCCAACGGCTGATGGAGTGCTGTCTGGGGCATCTAAATTTCGAGACCGTCTTGCTGTACTTGGATGATGTGATTGTGTACTCACAGACGTATGAAGCCCACCTGGAGCACCTAGCCGAGGTGTTCGCGTCCCTTGCTAAATATGGGATGACGTTGAAGCCCTCAAAGTGTCATCTGCTGAAACCCAGAGTGCAGTACCTAGGACATGTGGTTGGTGCGGAAGGTGTCGCCCCCGACCCCGAGAAGATCACCGCCATCCAAGACTGGCCGAGACAGACCACGGTGAGGGAAGTGAGGCAGTTTCTGGGCCTGGTGGGATATTATCGTCGCTTCATTAAGGGGTACACGAAGATGGCTGCCCCTATGCAAGACCTCCTCGTGGGGCAGACCAAGGGTGGTAGACCCCTAGGAGCCCCATTGGTGTGGGAAGAAAAGCATGAGGAATGCTTCCGCCAGCTGAGAGCGGCCCTGACCGGAGAGGAAATCCTAGCGTACCCTGACTACAGCCGCCCATTCATCCTCTACACCGATGCCAGCAATGTGGGCTTGGGGGCTGTTCTATCCCAGGTCCAAGAAGGAAGGGAAAAGGTGATAGCTTATGCTAGCCGAAAACTCCGACCGACTGAGAGGAACCCTGAGAACTACAGCTCCTTCAAGCTTGAGCTCTTGGCACTGGTGTGGGCTATCACCGAGCGGTTCCACCATTACCTGGCAGCGGCCAAGTTCACCGCGTATACAGACAATAACCCACTGACCCATCTAGATACGGCCAAGCTGGGCGCGTTGGAACAGCGGTGGGTGGCCAGGTTAGCCAACTACGATTTCACCATCAAGTACCGGGCCGGCCGTACCAACGTCAATGGCGATGCACTCTCCTGGATGCCCCACCTGTCGGAAGAGGGGCCAGAGGATGATGACCTCGAAGAGATCGAGGTGCCTGCATTTCACCGGCCGTTCACTGAGAAGGTGCACGTCCACCAACAACGGGTGAACCTGGATCCGCTGCCCCGACAGGAGTGGCAGGAAGCTCAGGACCAGGCACCTGCTGTCCGCCTGGTCAAGACCCTAGTGGAACAGGGTTCTGCTGGGACAGACCCTGCTGCCCCTGCCGAAGCCCAGCGTCTGTGGCGAGAACGGACCCGGCTGTACCTACACCAGGGGAAGTTGTATCGCGAGCTGATTAATCCGAAGACTCACGAGAAGATCCGCCAGCTGGTGATCCCCCAGGCTAACATGCCTACCGTTCTGCAAGCATACCATGATGGTGCTGGGCACTTCGGGTGGAAGAAGCTGGAGATGTTGTTGAGAGAGCGGTTCTATTGGAGTGGAATGCGGGACTCTGTCGAGGCCTGGTAACGGGAATGTGGACCTTGTGCATTGAGAAGGAAGGACGAGGCCAGCCAGGAGGCACCCCTGCACCCGATCATTACACACCAACCGCTGGAGCTGGTTGCCCTTGACCATGTAAAGCTCACCCCCAGCCGAAGTGGGTACACCTACGCTCTGACCATCGTAGACCACTACTCGAGGTTCATGGTAGTTGTCCCAGTTAAGGACTTAGCCGGCCGCACCGCTGCTAAGGCTTTCCAGGCTTATTTCTGTCGACCGCATGGGTACCCGGAGAAGGTGCTTACTGACCAGGGTCCGGCCTTTGAAGCAGAAGTATTCCAGGAGTTCTGCCAGTTGTACGGCTGCAAGAAAATCCGGACCACGCCTTACCATGCCCAAACCAATGGCATGTGTGAAAAGATGAACCACTTGGTCCTGGGCCTCCTCAAGACGTTACCACTGGAAGAACGGAACCTGTGGCTGGAGAAGCTACCTGACCTGGTCGATATGTACAACAACATCCCTTCCAGCTCTACGAAATGTACTCCAGCATACCTGATGAGAGGTCGTCCCGGCCGGCTACCGGTGGATCTGGAAATGGGCCTGGAAGCTCCAGAAGCACTCCCGTCGACAGCTGAATGGGACACTCGGTGGAGAGCACAGTACCGACAGGTCCAGGAGTATGTTGAGAAGAACTTTTGCCGGAGCCGGGGACAACAGGAGCAGTGCTTCAACAAGAAGGCGCCTGCCGGTCCCTTCCAACCTGGGGATGTAGTGCTGAAGCGGAAAAGAAGGGCCCACAAGTTGGATGATCAATGGGAAGAAACCCTGTATGTAGTCCAGCCCACAAGATGGGAGAATGAGAAGGCCTACCAGATCAGCCGTGACCAGGGGGGAACGTTGGCCACGGTTTCCCGAGACAACCTGAAAAAATGCCCACCAGCATTGAGAGTAGTGGATTAGGTTCCAGTTCCCAGCCTAGTGGAGAAGGAAAAAGAGGTAATCCACACTATGATGGGTGATTTTCCAGCAGACTGGCAAACACAGAACGGCGCGGTGATCCTTCCAGTGATACTGTTCCCACAAACCGTGGATGAAGAAAGGATGGAAATGGTTGACCGCGAGCCAGTGCCTAGGGATGTACCTGTACCCAGCTCCCCTCTGCCTCCGCCTGCCCCACACGATAGCAGGGAGGAGGAACTGATTGTTCCCTCTGCCCCAGTGCATGTGTCGCGGGCGGGGAGGAGGGTGTCAGCACACCGCGCTCACCCCTTCTGCTCGGGTCCGGCTGCTCAGTGGTGGCTCGAGCCGTAGGCCGGATCCCGGGGGTTTTCCTCGAGCGGCACTCCTCGCCCGTGAGTGAAAGGGGGGTTTGGGATGTTGGGATAATGTCCGTGACGCCACCCACGGTTGTGGTGATGTGTAGCACCACCGCTGCTTAATGCGGGGATCCCGGAGATGGTGATGGGGAGCAGCCAGGTGTTGTGTCGCCCCTCCGTGGGTAGGGGTTGGTGATCCCGGGGCCCGGTGATGGCTTGGGAGGTGCAGGGCTTGGTGGGCGCAGGGACGCGGGGTCAGCGCTGTGCCTTGCGGCACTGTGGTACTCACTCAGCCTGAGACGTGACACAGTTTGTACGGTAAACCAAACGGCTGGTAGGACGGTCCCACAGACGGCTGCTTTGCTTCCCCGGCAGGTGACGGTGATGTCTCTCTTCCCTGCACCTGTATGTACGGATGGTTGCGATGGGTCCCCACCGGTAACCCGCTCCCCGGCTTCAAGCTGGGCCGGAGGAGCACTACACTTTGCCCGCAGGCGCTGGCCCTCAGAGACTGGTGCCCTGGCGGTGGCGGCGCCTCTGTTGTACGGGTTGGGCTGTTGCCTTCAATCGGGACTTGGTTGTTGGGGGAATCTACGTCCCCTTCACTGACGGATTCGGCAAATTTGGCGACTCCTAGCCTTGCCGGGGTCCGAGAGGCCCCTGCCCTGGTGCTGACTGTCCTTCGGAACACTGCTCCAGACCACCGGGCACACAGCCAACGGGGTCCTTCCAGGAACTTCCAAACGGTCCCCCTCCGGACAGTCACCGCCGTCGCTGACCTTGCTGTTCTGGCCCTACACAAAGCTGGGCTCTCAGGCTTGGCACACTCTCTGCTCTGTCACCACTTCTTGCTTTCCTCCTTTACTACTCTTCTTTCCTCCACTTTCCACTTGCTGTTCACTTTAGCCCAGCCTGGGCTACTCCTCACTCCTTCCACTTCCTCCTCCCTGACTGTTCTGCCTGGTTCTTCCCGCCTCCAGAGCTGTGATCTCCTTGGTGGGCGGAGCCAACCGCCTGGCCCACCCCCTGGTGTGAATCATCAGCCTCTGGAGGAAGGCAACAAGGATTTTTGGTTCAGCTTGGGTGTGCCTACCTGGGGTGTGGGGTGTGGTGGTGTTGTGACCTGTGACCCCTGGCTTGCCCAGGGCGACACATTCCCCCTTAGCAAAATGCAGACCGTCCGCGGGCTGCCGTCCTACACCGGTTTTATTTTTCTGTAAAAAGGGGATAACAGGGTTAAACAACATGCATAACATTTTTAAATTCTTCCCAAGACGGGAGGCACATTTCTTAAACGTTGCAACGGTATACGGTTACGGTTTCCGCTCTCTCCCACCCAAGTAACCTGGCCCTGATGCTGCCCCTAAAACCCAGGCAGCACCCCTTGACCCACAGTCCAGCACATGGTACTCGAGCGGGATCTGTCCTTCCCTCCAGAGGGTAGCCACCGGTTCCTTTGGTGGCTGGGCCCCAGCCTGCTCTGCTCAGGGCCCTCCCTCCAACCTGCCTCTCCGGAGGCGGCATTGCGGAAAACGGTAACGGTAACCAACATATTTACAAGCCACTAACGTCTGTGGTTGCCCTGCAAGTTCACGGGCTTGTCCATGGATAGTTCCCATGCATTTTTAAACGGTCCCCACGGGGACAACGGTGCCGGCTCCAGCCGGTTGCAAATCACACGGTGAATCAGGTGAACTTCGGATCATTTTCACTTATCATTTTCAACTTTCAAAACTTTTCAAACAAACAAGCAGGTGGTCCCAACGGGGACGGTGCTGCGGGCATCCATTGCCCTACTCCAGTTCCTCTACTAAGGCGGACCCATCCTCTGCCACCAGCACCTCAAACATGCACTGACATGCCTACTGTGACAGGGGTACCCGGTACCCATTTCCACCGGTACGCGGAGTATGATAAACCACAGGGTCCCCCACATAGCGGGAACGCTCAATTGCTCCTTCAGCCGCAACAGCGGGCCCGGAGCTGGGGCAGGAGTCGTCATTTCTTGTTCCTGCGTCAGGCGGGTTGCCGCCAGCTGCCGCAGCCTCCTGGTCTCCAGCATCCAACACTTCATCCCCATCTGCAGTAACATGGAGCAGCAGAGTAGGCGAGCTTATGTTGAGGCGCCCCATCAGTGACGGCAAGGGCGATGCATAGGCCGAGACTAGGCCGGGCCCCTCAGCCGCAGCGGCCGGTCCAGGTAGGACATAGGGACGTGGGTCACCAGTCGGTTCTGCTACATCTATTCCCCTTTCGCCCCTCGGGGCAGTTGTAATCAGCTCCTCCACCTCGTTGGTCCACTGCTCCAGCATCCGAAAGATCTGATCCTGCTGGCGTTGGTGGAATTGTATCACCCGGGCCTTCATCCAAGCCACAGTCCCGGGCTCAGGGTCTGGCACAGTCTCTACTGGGACTTCAGGCACCATGCTGTTAAGGGGCCGTGGTTCTAGCGGTTCCCCTTGGTGCACTTCAGGGCCGTCTTGAATGTCTGCAGCCGGCTGGTCCGCCGAAGCGGCTGGGCAGGGTATCGCTACCGATGGGACAGGTAGCGGGCCTAATGGCGGGGCGGCAGCAGCTATTACGGATAGTGGGAAGAGAGGCAGGGTGAGCGGAAGCCGGCCGGGCCCCTCAGCCGCAGCGGCCGATCCTTCAGAAATACAGGGGTGTGGGTCGCTTACCCGCTCCTCCAAATCCTCTTCTGCCTCGCGTCTCCACATAGCAGCCACTACGTCCGCCATGTCGGTCTCCCATTCCTCCAGGAGGAGTTGCATATGGGCCTGCAGACGGTTGCTCAGCGGGACGGTCCGGTCCCTCAACCACGTCGCCGTGCCGGGCGCGGGGGCTTCCTCGTTGCGGGTTGGATCTTGCATCTTGGTAACGAGGTTTTTCCAGGAACCCAATATCACTGCAGAGTCCTGGCGTCCCTGCTTTTATAGCCGCAGCTACATGCGGCCAACCGCCATCGCGTCCCCCTTAGCTCTTTCCGGCCCCTCCTCTCTCGGGGCGGGGTTCCGGCCTTCGCGCCTCTACTGCTCGAGAAGACGCTCGAGCGGGAACTTTTCGCGCCAAAGATGGTGGCTTCTGCAATTTTTCTGCCGGATACCTCCGGCGGTAACAAGGCGCACCTCTACCAGACGGCAGAGCGGTAAGATCCTGTTCGTGACGCCAAGTTGTCGCGGGCGGGGAGGAGGGTGTCAGCACACCGCGCTCACCCCTTCTGCTCGGGTCCGGCTGCTCAGTGGTGGCTCGAGCCGTAGGCCGGATCCCGGGGGTTTTCCTCGAGCGGCACTCCTCGCCCGTGAGTGAAAGGGGGGTTTGGGATGTTGGGATAATGTCCGTGACGCCACCCACGGTTGTGGTGATGTGTAGCACCACCGCTGCTTAATGCGGGGATCCCGGAGATGGTGATGGGGAGCAGCCAGGTGTTGTGTCGCCCCTCCGTGGGTAGGGGTTGGTGATCCCGGGGCCCGGTGATGGCTTGGGAGGTGCAGGGCTTGGTGGGCGCAGGGACGCGGGGTCAGCGCTGTGCCTTGCGGCACTGTGGTACTCACTCAGCCTGAGACGTGACACAGTTTGTACGGTAAACCAAACGGCTGGTAGGACGGTCCCACAGACGGCTGCTTTGCTTCCCCGGCAGGTGACGGTGATGTCTCTCTTCCCTGCACCTGTATGTATGGATGGTTGCGATGGGTCCCCACCGGTAACCCGCTCCCCGGCTTCAAGCTGGGCCGGAGGAGCACTACACTTTGCCCGCAGGCGCTGGCCCTCAGAGACTGGTGCCCTGGCGGTGGCGGCGCCTCTGTTGTACGGGTTGGGCTGTTGCCTTCAATCGGGACTTGGTTGTTGGGGGAATCTACGTCCCCTTCACTGACGGATTCGGCAAATTTGGCGACTCCTAGCCTTGCCGGGGTCCGAGAGGCCCCTGCCCTGGTGCTGACTGTCCTTCGGAACACTGCTCCAGACCACCGGGCACACAGCCAACGGGGTCCTTCCAGGAACTTCCAAACGGTCCCCCTCCGGACAGTCACCGCCGTCGCTGACCTTGCTGTTCTGGCCCTACACAAAGCTGGGCTCTCAGGCTTGGCACACTCTCTGCTCTGTCACCACTTCTTGCTTTCCTCCTTTACTACTCTTCTTTCCTCCACTTTCCACTTGCTGTTCACTTTAGCCCAGCCTGGGCTACTCCTCACTCCTTCCACTTCCTCCTCCCTGACTGTTCTGCCTGGTTCTTCCCGCCTCCAGAGCTGTGATCTCCTTGGTGGGCGGAGACAACCGCCTGGCCCACCCCCTGGTGTGAATCATCAGCCTCTGGAGGAAGGCAACAAGGATTTTTGGTTCAGCTTGGGTGTGCCTACCTGGGGTGTGGGGTGTGGTGGTGTTGTGACCTGTGACCCCTGGCTTGCCCAGGGCGACACACATGTCACCACTGACACCGGGCCCTGAAGGTCCACTCGCCCCAACCTAGGTAGACCCCCACTTAGGTACAGGGAAACTACTCTTTAAAAAAAAAAAAAAAAAAGGGGGGGGCTTTAGTTGTTGAATGTATCGTTTGAACGTTTTTTGAATGATAAGTAAAGAAATCAACCGAAGAAGTTACCTGATTGAACCGTGATTGAACCGGCCGTTGCCGGCAACTGTTGTCCCCGTAGGGACTGTCTGCAACCGTTGCGTAAGGAACTGCTTACGGACAAGCCCGAGAACTTGCAGGGCAACCACAAACTTAGTGGCATGTAAATAAAAATGTTGGCTTGAAACCGTTACCGCCTCCGGAGAGGCTGATTTGGAGGATGGGCCTGGAGGAAAGGGATGGCCCAGGCGCGCCACTACTGTAACCGGTGGTGATCCTCCGGGGGGGGTTCAGGGGCCCCATGGACGCGGGTCCCCTGAAAGGGACAGAACCCGCTCGGGCAACTTGGTGCTGGACTGGGGTCAAGGGGTGCTGCCCATTTGCTTAGGGGCAGCATCAGGGCCAGGTTGCTTGGGTGGCAGAAGAGCGGAAGCCGTAACCGTATTTATTAAACATGTTGGTAACATTTAAGAAATGTGCCTCCCGATGTAGGAAGATTAAAAAATGCTTGTTTTACATGTTTACCGTTTTTTATCTTTTTCAGTTAAAATAAAACCGGTGATGGACGGGCAGCCCGCGGACGGTCTGCATTTTGCTAAGGGGGAATGTGGCACCCTGGACAAGCCAGGTCGTCACAGGTACTACACCAACACACCCTACACCCCGGCTACGCACACCGAAGCCAAACGCAAACCCTTGTTGCCTTCCTCCAGGGGCTGATGTCCACACCAGGGGGTGGGCCAGGCGGTTGGTCCCGCCCACCGAGGAGTTCACAGTCCTGGAGGCGGGAAGAGTTTTCAGTTTAGTTTTGGAGAGGAAAGTGGTAGCAGAGGAGACTGACCGTGTCCGGGTGTGTGGCCCAGGGCACTCAGCAAGGTTGGCAGACGGTGGTGACCGTCTGCAGGAGAGGCTAATTGGACCAAACCGTATGGACCGTGGACGGGCGGTGGCCCGGCGGTACCGGATCGGAGAGTAAAGAGAAGCCAGCACCATCCGGCAGGCCCTACGGACCCCGACCAGGCTAGGAGTCGCCGTAAAACCGGTCAAATCCGTTAGCAAAGGGAACCTCCGGGGTTTCCCAGCAGCCAAGACCCGATTGAAGGCAACAGCTCACACCGTAGAGAGAAACACAGTCACCGCCAAGGCTACAGTTCCCAGGGCCAGAGCCTGCGGGCAAAAGGGGCTCCCTCAGCATCCATCCAAGCTGGGGAGCGGGTTACCGGTGGGAAGCCATTGGAACCGTAAACACAACACAGGTGCAGGGAAAGGCAGTCACCATCAACCTGCCGGGAGGAGAACAACCGCAGCCGCCTGTGGGACCCGTCCATCCAGCCATTTGTTTGACCAGAGACTCTGTGTAAATTACTGGCTGAGTGAGTACCACCGTGCCGTGCGGCACAGCGCTGCCCCCGCGACCCTGCACCTCACCAGGCCCCGTAACCCGCCTGCCATCCCTAAAACCCTCACCGGGGCCCCAGGACAACCAACCCCCTACCCACGGAGGGGAGAACCAACATCCAAGCTGCTCCCTGTCATCGCTCCCGGCATCCCCGTCCAGAGCAGCGGTGGTGTCACAACTTCACCACAACCGTGGGTGGCGTCACGGACAATATCCCCCAAACCACACACCAATCCCCCCCTTTCACTCACGGGCGAGGAACGCCGCTCGAGACCCCGGGATCCGGCCCACCGCTCGAGCGACCACCGAGCAGCAGCAGCAGCAGCCGGACCCGAGCAGTGGGTGAGCGCAGCGTCCCCTCCTCCGCCCGCGACACACCTAAGACGCAAGTGCATACATGGACCCTCCTCTTAAAGGGCTGGCGTGCTATGGCTGAGAAGCACTGTGTATTTTAGGCACCCTCCTATTAGGGGAAATGCCTGTGCAACACCTTAGTTTGTCCTTCAGTCTCCAGTCTGCTAGCTAGTTGTCAGGTCCTGGACTCCTGTCCTGTTATCTCTGTGTCTGTTACCCTGTACCTGCCTTCCCTTACCGATCTGTCTCAGCCGTGCCAACCATACCTGACTGTAGCAGCCTGCCTGTCGGCCTCGGTCATCTCTCCTGTACCAGCCTGCACCTGTGTCTGTAACTGAGTCTGTCTCCTGTCCTGGGGTCAGCTGCCACAGTCCTGGTCACTGCCCTGGGAGAAGTACCTGACATCCGTCTTGCAGTGGGCACTTAGTTAAAGCTTTCTCACTAAAGGGTAAGTCTGGGTCCCCCCTGTGGTCCAGGGGGTCCACTAATCCCACTCAGTGCCCTTACACCAGCCGTGACAGACAGTGACTTAATAACAGTGACAGCCATTGGGACCCTATTTCACTAATAACCACAGTGCTCCCCTTAAGACACTGACAGCCACTGTACCCTCTTCTGGTCAGTGACAACCACAGCTCACAGTTATAACAGTGAGAATAGTAGTCTAGCTAGCAGTGGCCAATGTGGCCCCATGCCTATTTAGCCAATCATATAATACAAAAAGAATTGTATTGTGCAATGCATGCACCAAAATGGCTTCCTTACACACCATCAGGGAATACGACCATGACATAGATAACCATAAAGGTATGCAGCACTATTTGAAATCGTAAAAGGGCCCACCTAAAAACTAGCTCTAGTATGCCTGGAGGATGGGCAACGATATTGCATGAACTAATGCTCCATTGTGATGTGCCGTCCCTGCAGCAGTCGTACTTCCTGTGGCTTGAGGGTCTCCGCACCTGGGGGCTCGTGGCCACTTAAAAATATAAAGGGGGCTATTTACAAGGCATAATAATTTGTGATACCTCCCGTGGTTTGCGGTAAGGGGAGTACCGCTGTGGCACCCCAGGGTTGCCACAGTAACAACACAAAGGGTTAACTCCCCACACACAACAACAAGACCTCCTGGCCAGAAGGGGGAGACCAAGCTGCTTCCCTGTATATTCTGGTGGGGGGAGGAAATGGTCAGTAGTTTCAGTTTGTGAGTTCAGTGCAGAGCACTGAGGAGAAAGGATCTCTGCAGGTTGGAAGCTGGCTTTAGCTCACCTCAGGATCCACTGACCAATTCCAGGCCTAGCTGAGGGTCTGAGGAAAGGAGACAGATTACACAAAGGAACATTCCTGGGAGGCAGAGCATTGCAGAGCTCACCCCAGTGGAGCACACAGAACGGATGCTGGATCCGAGACTGCAGGTTACATACTGCACAGTTACCACTAGAGAAGTGAAGATTCCAGATCTTTCACCTGTACCACAGACACAAGCAACATAGGAGAGTTCAGGAACATACAAGGAAGGACTCGAGTTGCCTGTCAGGTCGGTACCTAGGAGCAGAGCAGAGCCGGCTGCATAGTTCACTTAGCAGCGGGGCCACAGACACACAGTGCAGGCAAGGAAGCCAAAACGACCCGGCTGGGTGGGAGAAACCCTGAACCCCTCACAGACTCCGTGGACAGTACTCTGCTGAATACCATCATCAGTAAAGGACAAAGAAACTGCAAAACCGTGAGTCTGCCTGTTTATTGTGCTCGTGTCCTGCACTCCCCCCACAGACTAACATACTGCCCCGGGGAAAAGGCTCTACCCGTGGGGAGCCGTCCCATCTCAAGCTGCCTTCCATCACCCCGGAGGTTCTGCAGCAGCGGTGGTCATCTCTGATCACATTCCACGGGTGGCGTCACGAACATAACCCCCTTTTTATTGTGGAACCAGGGAGCACAGACCGGGTCACGACACCGTGATCCCCTTTCCAGAAGCAACCCCTTGGCCCAGTTCTGGGTATCCCCTTAACCCCTGGCGACACAACTTTGGCGTCACGAACAGGATGCGGACTGGACCCGGCTGCAACCCGGGTGACGTGTGCCTGTAAAGACTTATTGCATCGCATAAAAGACTTGAACTGTGAATTGTTGCAACAAAGAACGGACTTTAAACTTTGCAAAGACACCTGGAAAAATCCAAAAACATCATTGGTAAAATTTTCCAGGCGCCATCTTTAATCGCGCCATTAGCTGCTACGCGCGGGAAAACATCGCGCCTAGACTAAGACTCCGCCCACCGCTTGCAGAGGAGGTGCGCTCGGTGCTGCGACCCGAACGAAAACGCAGAAAAGTGTCCCAGGCTTGCTGTCAAGAAGACTGGTGAAATTAACTAAGGGGGCGCAAAGATGTCGCAGCAGGGAGACGCTGTTGTACCCGGCGGTGCAGCGGCACCTATCATGCCGTTCCTGATGCCGTACACCCCGGGTGCAGTGTGGCTGCCGCAGTACTCAGGTGAGCCCAACACACTTAATGACTTTATCGGAAAGCTAAAAATCTACTACAGCATGTACCCCCTGACAGAAGCTCAGCGTGTTGGTATGCTTATGGGACAGTTAACTGGCAATGCCCAGCGGGAGGCTACATCCTGGCCGGACGATGCAAAGGACACTGTAGAGCATATAATAGCTGGACTAAAAGCAGCTTTTGAATCCACTGCCAGCAGCCGGGCTAAAATGAGGTTCTTTGGATGCAAGCAAAAACCTAGAGAGAGCGCAAGAGACTTTGCCTTAAACTTACAGGAGGCGCTCAGAGCACTTAAATTAGCAGAACCTGCCTTAGCCCCTGGAGCAGATAAGCTGCTGATAGACCAATTCCTGGATGGACTCTCATCCCCTTCCCACCGGGGACAACTGAGCATGATGGTGATGCAGGATCCAGGACTAACATTTGCCCAGCTAAAGGATAGAGCCATCCGCCTCCAGCAGGTGGAGGAGCCGCAGGATATAGACTCTGTTCAACACCTTACAGTGGCACCCCAGCAGCCAGTAGTGCCGGTGACATCGGCCATGTCAGCGGCTGCTGCTAACCACCTGGAGCCGATCACTAATGAGGCTCTACATCAAAAGCTTGATGCCCTGACAGACACTGTTGCTTCCATGGCTAGAATCGTCCAGGAGCTGCGTGGATCCAAGTCTGCACCCAAGATTGAGCTGGCGACCAGCAAGGAGGATGTCCCATGGATGAGGCCTAGGAGATACCAAGCGACGAGAGGACGACCCAGCGACCGCTACCAGCCGGATGGACAGCCCATTTGCCGCCGTTGCAATGAGCCAGGTCACTTTGCCCGTGAATGTGCTTTAAATGGGGATCCCCTGGGGAGGCGGGCCGCTCCCCAGGAATGAACTCTCAAGGTCCCTCACCCTGGCACGACAAGTATGTGGGGGGACGTCCAGTCATCCCCATCGTGCTGGATGGCATTCCGCTCAACGCCTTGCTGGACACTGGTTCCCAAATATCATCAATTCCGCATGTCCTTTATAAGAGGTACTGGGCTGATTCAGACGTTAGCAGTGGTCCATCTAATGTTGCATCGAATATATGGGCTAGCAATGGTGAATTAGTACCACAGGTTGGTTTCAGAGAAATGACCATTAAGATTGGGAGAGTAGAATTGCAGAATCAGGGTATTATCATTGTTGATGTTGACCGACGAGAACGTGAACCAACTATGCTGCTAGGAATGAATGTAATTGAAAATTGTTTTGCAGAGTTAATTACTGTCTTGCAGCAGATCGTCGAGACTGCCAAACCTGGGCAACAGAGACTCCTGCAGAAGGAAATTAAAGCCTTGATGCTGAAGCAGCAGGTAGAAATGTCAGGAGGTGAAATTGGCAGTGCAAGGGTAAGTGACCCAATACCCATTGTAATTCCTCCCAAAACTGAAATGCTGGTCTGGTGTAGAGCCGCAATAGGCATCAGAGGGCGAGACTATCAGGCCCTGGTAGAACCCGTGTACTCAGACAGTAGGCCCACTGTACTGACGGCCAGAGGAATAGTTGAGGTACACAGGGGAAGAGTGCCAATACGCCTTCTAAATTGTGGGGAAGATGAGGTCACCCTACCAAAGTATGCTACCATGGCTAAGCTATATACGGTTGATAACAACGCCATCACCACCGTTGAGCCCTTGCAGCCGTCAAGTCAGGCGGAAGACAATGGCTCAGAGGGAAAGCTGGAGGATTGGTGCCAAAAGCTACATGTAGGTACCGATTCTACACCCTCCCATCAAAAGCATGGAGTATACAGGGTAGTGAAAGAATATGAACAAATATTCAGCAAACACCCATTAGACTTTGGGCAGATCAAAGGGGTAGAGCACACTATACCCACAGGTAACCATCCACCCATAAAGGAGAGGTATAGACCAGTACCACCGGCTCACTACCAATGCGCCAAAGACATGCTCAAAGAAATGAAAGAAGCAGGGGTAATAAGAGACAGTTGTAGCCCCTGGGCAGCCCCACTAGTGCTAGTTAAGAAAAAAGATGGGACCATGAGGATGTGCGTAGACTACAGACAGATCAACCGCATTACACACAAGGATGCATACCCATTACCTAGGATAGAAGAGTCATTGGCTGCATTAAAATCCGCTACTTACTTTTCCACCCTAGATCTGACTAGTGGGTATTGGCAAGTTCCTGTGGCAGAGGCTGACAAGGAGAAGACAGCGTTCACCACGCCGATGGGCCTCTGTGAGTTCAATTGTATGCCGTTTGGACTCTGCAACGCACCTGGAACCTTCCAGCGACTGA
Organism: Anomaloglossus baeobatrachus; assembly: GCF_048569485.1. Lineage (NCBI taxonomy): Eukaryota > Metazoa > Chordata > Amphibia > Anura > Aromobatidae > Anomaloglossus > Anomaloglossus baeobatrachus. The sequence goes on from NC_134358.1 coordinate 45,160,551, forward strand.
TGGAGTGCTGCCTAGGACATAAGAACTTTGAAACTGTCCTCCTGTACCTGGATGACGTCATAGTCTACTCCAAGACCTATGAACAGCATCTACAAGACCTGGCAGAAGTGTTTGAAGCCTTATCCGGATACGGCATGAAAATCAAGCCATCCAAGTGTCACCTTCTAAAGCCAAGGGTACAGTACCTGGGACATGTCGTGAGCTCAGAAGGGGTAGCACCAGATCCTGAAAAAGTTACCGTGATCAGAGATTGGTCAAGACCCACCAGCGTGAAAGAGGTGAGGCAATTCCTGGGACTGGTGGGCAGCTATAGAAGATTTATAAAAGGGTTCACGAAGCTAGCAGCTCCCCTACAAGACATCCTGGTAGGACAGTCAAAGAAGTCTGCAGCCCGAAATCCTCCTTTCCAGTGGAGTGATGAGAGAGAAGAGTCCTTTAAGAAGTTGAAGTGGGCACTGACAGGAGAAGAGATCTTGGCATATCCAGATTACCATCAACCCTTCATTTTGTACACGGATGCCAGTAACGTAGGACTAGGAGCAGTATTGTCTCAAAAGCAGGGAGGCAAAGAGAAAGTTATTGCCTTTGCAAGCAGGAAGCTCCGGCCTACAGAAAGAAACCCTGAGAATTACAGCTCCTTCAAGTTAGAACTACTGGCAGTAGTTTGGGCTGTAACAGAGCGTTTCAAACACTACCTGGCAGCTGCAGAATTTACCATCTTTACTGACAACAATCCGTTGACCCACCTGGACTCGGCAAAATTAGGTGCACTGGAACAGCGGTGGATAGCCCGACTGTCAAACTACAACTTTGTCATCAAGTACAGGGCAGGCCACAAGAATGGGAATGCAGATGCCTTATCCCGGATGCCACACTCGGGGAACGTGGAAGAGGAACCGGAGGGACTGGAAGAAATTGAGCTGCCGGCCTTTCACCGTCCTAAGGTGGGACAGTATCAACCGAGTGTCTACCAAAAACAACAGCAGGCAACTCTCAACCCATTAGCACACCACGGATGGGCTGACACACAAGACAGCGATCCAGCTGTGAAGCTAGTGAAAGAACTGCTTACACAACAAGGTGCATACCCTAATCAGAATGCCCCAGCTGAGACACAACATCTCTGGAAAGAGAGAGGTAAATTGTTCCTGTACCAAGGGAAGCTCTGTAGAAGGCACACCAATCCAAAAACACATGAGTTGGTCTGAAAGATCATCGTGCCCAAGAGAGACGTCAAGATGGTTCTGGAAGCTTACCACGACGGTGCTGGTCATTTTGGTTGGAAAAAGTTGGAAGTGCTCTTAAGAGAAAGATTCTACTGGGTTGGCATGAGAAAATCAATTGAAGATTGGTGTAGAAAATGCGGACCGTGCAACCTCAGAAGAAAGGATCAACAGAACCAGAGAGCACCACTCCAGTCCATAGTAACCAAGCAACCACTCGAGCTAGTCGCATTAGACCACGTCAAGTTGTCACCAAGCCGGTCTGGCTATGTCTATGCCTTAACCATCGTGGACCATTACTCACGCTTCTTGGTGGTGGTACCCGTGAAAGACCTTACAGCTAGAACAGCAGTTAAAGCATTCCAGACGTACTTTTGCAGACCCCATGGTTACCCAGAACAAGTCCTTGCAGATCAAGGTCCAGCTTTCGAATCACAGATCTTCCAAGAATTCTGCAACATGTATGGCTGTAAAAAGATTCGCACAACAGCATACCATCCCCAAACAAATGGCTTATGCGAGAAGATGAACCATGTTGTGATTGACCTGTTGAAGACCTTACCAGAGTCAGAAAGAAATCAATGGCCAGAGAAATTGCCAGACTTGGTGGACTTATACAATCATGTCCCGGTGAGTTCTACAAACTGCACCCCTGCTTACCTCATGCGTGCAAGGCCCGGTAAACTGCCAATTGATTTAGATATGGGAATTCTGAAGCCAGATGCAGAAATTCAAGAATCCAATTGGGATACCCTACGTCAGCAGCAGTATCGCCAAGTACAAGAGTGCGTAGAGAAAAGTCTCCAACAAGCTAGAGGAAGACAGGAGAGAACCTTCAACCAGCATGCTCTAGCAACCCCATTGCAACCTGGTGACCAAGTTCTCAAGAGGAAACGGCGCACAAACAAATTGGATAATCAGTGGGAAACCACCCCATATACAGTCTTACCATCCAGTATGGATAATCCCAAAGTGTGTCTCATCAGTAAGGATGAAGGAAGGACATCAGCTGTCGTGTCAAGGGATCAACTCAAACCGTGTCCTGAAACCCTGAAGACACCAGAAGTCACCTTACCCGTACAGGTACAACCTGTCAAGAAGGAAGAAGATGTATTCCATACAGTCTTAGGAGATTTCCCAAAAACATGGCCAAATTACTATGGAGCAGTAGTAGTCCCAATGATCGCCTTCCCTCAAGTGGTGGAACCACAATCAGAATCCATACCACAAGAAGTCCCAAGACATGAAGAACTGGAAGTCGAAACCATAGAGGAAGAACAGATTCCTGGTCCCAGTGAGCTTGCCAGTCCTACAGTCAGCCCCCTATCTTCACAAGTACCAGAAACACCAAATAGGTACACTTCCACCCACACCATTATGCTAAGTACACCCAGTACACCAGCAGTACGCAGGTCACAGCGTAGTACTCAGGGTCAGATACCAGCAAGATATAAAGACTAATGTGGATTTGCATATAAAATGTACATATGTTATAATGTTTATATGAAAAACCGTAACAGTTTAGTGTACAGAAAAGGTGAGAGAAGAGTGGTGTAAGGTGGCAGCACGGAGAGTTACAACTTGATCACATGTTGGTGGCCCGAGGGCCGTGAGGCCTACTGCACTTATGACCAGAGTAGAGACACCTTTAAGAAGTGTTTGTTGATTGAAATGTTTATTTAATTGCAACGTTAAGAGCAAAAGCCCAGTACCTACAGAGACTATACTGTATGAACACTTATATATTTTTGAACATTTTGGACTCTTTTTGAGCTTTAAGGTTTTTGTATTTTTTTCTTTTGAGACTCTGTATTTATATATACACTTGTTGTTCATAACTTGTTTGTTTCTTTCACAGTCCCGGAGTACTGTTCTTCACTAAGGGGGAATGTGGCACCCCAGGGTTGCCACAGTAACAACACAAAGGGTTAACTCCCCACACACAACACCAAGACCTCCTGGCCAGAAGGGGGAGACCAAGCTGCTTCCCTGTATATTCTGGTGGGGGGAGGAAATGGTCAGTAGTTTCAGTTTGTGAGTTCAGTGCAGAGCACTGAGGAGAAAGGATCTCTGCAGGTTGGAAGCTGGCTTTAGCTCACCTCAGGATCCACTGACCAATTCCAGGCCTAGCTGAGGGTCTGAGGAAAGGAGACAGATTACACAAAGGAACATTCCTGGGAGACAGAGCATTGCTGAGCTCATCCCAGTGGAGCACACAGAACGGATGCTGGATCCGAGACTGCAGGTTACATACTGCACAGTTACCACCAGAGAAGTGAAGATTCCAGATCTTTCACCTGTACCACAGACACAAGCAACATAGGAGAGTTCAGGAACATACAAGGAAGGACTCGAGTTGCCTGTCAGGTCGGTACCTAGGAGCAGAGCAGAGCAGAGCCGGCTGCATAGTTCACTTAGCAGCGGGGCCACAGACACACAGTGCAGGCAAGGAAGCCAAAACGACCCGGCTGGGTGGGAGAAACCCTGAACCCCTCACAGACTCCGTGGACAGTACTCTGCTGAATACCATCATCAGTAAAGGACAAAGAAACTGCAAAACCGTGAGTCTGCCTGTTTATTGTGCTCGTGTCCTGCACTCCCCCCACAGACTAACATACTGCCCCGGGGAAAAGGCTCTACCCGTGGGGAGCCGTCCCATCTCAAGCTGTCTTCCATCACCCCGGAGGTTCTGCAGCAGCGGTGGTCATCTCTGATCACATTCCACGGGTGGCGTCACGAACATAACCCCCTTTTTATTGTGGAACCAGGGAGCACAGACCGGGTCACGACACCGTGATCCCCTTTCCAGAAGCAACCCCTTGGCCCGGTTCTGGGTATCCCCTTAACCCCTGGCGACACACCGCCGCTGCCGATGGGAGTACCCAGGGGAGATGGAGTGGGGCAGCCAGATGACATTCCCTCCACGGGTAAGGGAGGCCCCGGGACTCGGGATGATGAGGTGCAGGGGAGGGTGGTGCAGGTTGGACACAGGGGAGGACAGCGTACTCAATCAGGCCGTGTTGGTATTGATGCGACCATAAAGCAGACTCTGACACAGAAGTAAACCAAGTCTCTGGGTGCCGCTGCCACTTCAGGGGAGCTCGTCCAGGCATCCGCTCCCATTGGTATTGCTGATGATCTGTAACCTGCCTCCATGCACTAGTATTTAGATGGTCTGAGTGAGCCCTCGGCTTGAAGCTGTCGGGGTCTCGCTTCCTACGGTTAAGTAGAGGAGCTGTGCTCTCGATGGCCGACACTTGGAATTTCAGTGGGCCGCATAAGCTGGAAAGCCCTGTGCCCCTCGTTGTGTTGTTGCCTTCGATCTCTGAGCTCTTGGGGAAAGTTCATAAAGAGACTATCCTCCACAGGTTAATTATCAGGTTGCTTGAAGCTACTCCCTGAGCTAGTGTCCAGCACCCCGCCGTGCTCGGTACCGGTTTGGTTACTAGATACTCCGGTGCCGATCATTCTCCAAAACTAAGTCTGGGCACCCATCTCTAATACCCTGCGACCGGGTCTCCGACTCCTCCGGTCCCAGACCACCATCTGCGACCTAGCCAAAAGTCCCACAGGGAACTCCAACTCCCAGCTCCTCACTCTTTGGGAGCTACTCCTAATCTGATTAAGCTCTGCTCTCCACTTCCTCTCACTGACTTCCTCCCTCCCACCAGTCTGCCTGACCCCTAGGCGAGTGGCCCTGTTCCAGCTAGACCACCCACTGGTGTGCCTGGCAGGGTGTGGTGTGAGGTGTGGCTAGGATTTGAGTGCTGCTGGAAGCAATACCAATGGTTAGGATCCCAGAATCATGAGGGGTTGAGTTCTGCACCAAAAGAGAAAGGAGTGCAGTTCCCTGTGACACCCTGATAAAGTCAGGGGTGTCACAGTTAATTTTGCTTATTTTTTTTATATTTCTTTTTTTGTAAATGCCCTTTGGGTTCTATGATTATATTCATTTAAAACACACAAACTGTTGACAGAATTATTGCCAAAAATTAATATTTCCCTGTATCACAGACATCGTATATCTTTTATTAATGGAGTACTTGGCTCTGTTGGAAATGTTGGGATCTAGATGGTAATTGTGGCTCCAGGTTACGGTTTTATAGCGCGGAGAGGTCATCGTATGAGATTTCCGGAGTTTGGTGATCCTCTCTCCAGTCTGATCAGACATGTATTCGTTATTATACAGATTTTTGGTCTGGTCTTGGCTACAGCCACCAGTTTGTCTGAACTGTTTGTCATAATATATTCCCTTTGGGTTTTATTATCAAATAAATCTGTGCATAAAAATGTCACCTCACATTAGTACATTGTGTAGGTCATCCTCTGACCGATTGACTCCACGCATTGGGGCCAACCACATGTTGCAAAAGGAAATGTGATTCATCAGACCAGCTTGTCTGATTCCATAGTTTCAAGGTCTAGTTCTGATGCTCACATGCTTATGTCGCGGGCGGAGGAGGGGACGCTGCGCTCTCCCACTGCTCGAGTCCGGCTGCCGCTGCTGCTGCGGCCTCTGCTGCTCGGTGGCTCGAGCGATGGCCGGATCCCGGGGACTCGAGCGGCGCTCCTCGCCCGTGAGTGAAAAGGGGGATTGGTTTTGGGGATTTATTGTCCGTGACGCCACCCACGGTTGTGGTGATTGTGTGGACACCACCGCTGCTCTGTATGGGGATCCCGGGAGCGGTGACAGGGAGCAGCTTTGTTGTTATTTCTCCCCTCCGTGGGTAGGGGTTGGTTGTCCCGGGGCCCGGTGATGGGGTAGGGGTGGATGGCAGGCCAGGTGCGGGGCCTGGTGAGGTTCAGGGTCGCGGGGGCAGCGCTGTGCCTCACGGCATGGTGGTACTCACTCAGCCTGAGACGTTGATACAGTTCTCGGTAAAACACACGGCTGGAAAGACGGTTCCCACGGACGACTGCTGTTGCTTTTCCCCGGTAGTTAACGGTGACTGTCTCTTTCCCTGCACCTATTTTCAATGTTGGTAGCGATGGATTCCCACCGGTAACCCGCTCCCCGTCTTGGACATGGGCCGGAGGAGCCCCTCTTTGCCCGCAGGCGCTGGCCCTGAGAAACTGGTGCCTTGGCGGTGTCGGTGTCTCTCTCATACAGTTGGACTGTTGCCTTCAATCGGGACTTGGTTGTTTGGAGACCCGGAGGTCCCCTTCACTGACGGATTTGGCAAATTTACGGCGACTCCTAGCCTTGCCGGGATCCGAAAGGCCCCTGCCAATGGTGCTGGCTTCTCCTTGTGTACCGGTCCGGTACCGCCGGGCCGCCACTCGTCCACGGTCCTTACGGCACCTCTGATAGGCCACTCCTGCAGACGGTCACCGCCGTCTGCTAACCTTGCTGTCTCAGTCCGGGGCACACACCCGGACGCTCTCAGGCTCTTTAGCTGTCACTTTACTCCTCTCATTTGCTCCTCTACCACTCAACTCCTCTCACTTCCTCCTCCAAATTCTAACTTTTTCTGACTGCCTGTGTTTTCCCTCCTCCAGGACTGTGAACTCCTTGGTGGGTGGAGACCAACCGCCTGGCTCCACCCCCTGGTGTGGACATCAGCCTCTGGGGAAGGCAACAAGGATTTCTGGTTTAGCTTAGGTGTACCTAACCGGGGTGTAGGGTGTGGTGGTGTCATTACCTGTGACCCCTGGCTTGCCCAGGGCGTCACACTTATTGTAGGCGCTTTCAGTCCTAGTCTGGGGTCAACATGGGCTCTACGACTGGTCTGAAGCTACACAGCCGCATATATAGCAATCTACGATGCTCTTCATGGTCTGACGCCTATGGTAGAACACAGGCGGCGGTCACACGGCTGTTGATTAGAAAATCAGGCTGACTATGAAAATGACACTCAGCTCAGACTCTGATCAGAGTTTGAGCCGAGTGTTATTCATTGTGCTCTGAGTCTCTTGCATGTGAGAATCGGACCACAAGTGCAGAGATATAGAACTTAATCTCTCCATCTTCTCCAATGTCTGTGTCAGTGTATATCAGACTGCATTCAGATGACATCCGAGCACAGTCCGATGATTTGCACGTACCCATAGACTTGTATGGGTGCAAGTCGTCCGATGTATGCTGCTAATCACAGCATGAGCGATATTTTTTCTCATGCAAATTCGTCATGAGAAAAAAAGCACTGGTCAACACTGCCCCATAGTATAACATTGCAGCTAGTGCTATCTGATAAAACTTCAGATAACATTGGCCCGTGTTATTTGCCAGTATGAGCACAGTCTTAATCAGTTACTCTGTAGCGCCCCTGAGACACTCAGAGCACTACAGGGAACTGCATCCTCACGAGTCTAGCCAGGTAGTCACAAACACAACATCACACAAACTCCCTCCCCTGGATAGTCAACAACAGTCAAACGAAATCTTTGTTGCCTCCTCCAGGGTCTGATGTCCACACCAGGTGGGGCGGAGCCAGGCGGTTGGCCCCACCCACCGAGGAGTTCACAGGCCTGGAGGCGGGAAAAAGCAGGAAGTTCAGAGAGTTAAGTTTGAAGTTCAAGTGCAGTGGAGTGGAGAAGTGGAGGAGAGAAACTGTTAGTGCCTGGGTCGGAGCCCAGGCACTGTCAGCAAGGTCGGCAGACGGTGGTGGCCGTCTGCAGGAGTTGGCGCAGGTCAGCGGAACCGTAGGACCGGGGATGGGCAGTGGCCCGCCGGTATCGAGCCGGGGAGCAGATCTGAACCAAGCACAAAGGCAGGGCCATCAGACCCCGACCAGGCTAGGAGCCGCCAACAACGGTCAAATCAGATAGTGACCGGGACCTCAGGGGTTCCCTCACACCCAAGACCCGACAGAAGGCAACTGTCCACACAGTGAGGATAAAAAGCCACCGCCATAGGCTAGAGATCCAAGGGCCAGCGCCTGCGGGCAAAATGGGCTCCTTCGGTACATACACGCCGGGGAGCGGACTACCAGTGGGAAACCATCGGAGTCAATACATTCTACAACGGTGCAGGGAAAGACAGCCACCATCAACCTGTCCGGGGAGAGCAAAGACACTACAGCTGGCTGCGGGACCCGTCCTTCCAGCCGTTTGGTTTACCAGAGACTCTGTGAATCTGTGCCTGAGTGAGTACAACAGTGCCATCCGACACTGCGCCGTGCTGCCCCTGCAACCCTGCACCCCGACCTTCCTGCCTCCCCGTACCACCACCGAGCCCCGGGATCACCAACCCCTGCCCACGGAGGGGGAACCAACATCCTAGCTGCTCCCTGCCATTGCTCCCGGGATCCCCGTCACCAGCAGCGGTGGTGCCCATTATCACCACGACCCGTGGGTGGCGTCACGAACTATGTTCCCAAACAAACCATCCCTTTTCACTCGTGGGCGAGGAGCGCTGCTCGAGTCCCCGGGTCCGGCCCACCGCTCGAGCCACCGAGCAGCAGCAGCCCCGGACCCGAGCATAGCGAGCGCGGCCCCTCTGTCCGCGACAGATGCAGGACCTATCCCCAGGGACCTGGAACACCAGTGCCAGAAACACCCACACACACTAAAACTCTAATTACCACTCCACACCAGGGGGCACTGCCTAGTCAGACAAGGGGAAGGGCCAGCTAGAGGACAGAGCCTGACCAGAGAACTAGACAGCCTGGTGGGAGGGGACAGCAGACAGTTTCAGTAAGAAGTAAAAGTAGAAAGACGTGCCTGAGAGCTGGGTCGTGTAACAGTGACCCGGGGGCACAGGAGAGTGGTCGCCAGGGTGGGTACACCCGAGTACCGCTGGGACCAGAGCACGCACGGGGCACAGTGCCCTAGGTCAGGCGACAGTTTCAGACGGCCTGGCAAATACTTGCACAGTGAGGGGACCTTCACAGACCTCACTGATCCACAAATCTGGGGGCATCAGCAGTAAAGCAAGGATCAGGGTTTGGACACAGACCTGCCCTACAGGGTCCACACTGCCCGCCGTATGGAGAAGAAGACTGCCACCACAAAGGGATAGTTGGGCCCCAAACGCTCCACACTACGGGGACCCAACCACATTGAGAGTGCCGGGAACAGAGTAACCGAGTCATCAACTAGCACTGGTAATACAGGGACCTGAACCAGCCGTCCAAGGGTCCACGAGTGAGTAGAGACTGTTAATTACAACCCCGGTGTGGTCTCCCTTATTACTCCATCAAACCTCTCCCAGGCTCAGCCCTACCTGTGGAGGGCCTACCACCACAGCTGCCATTACCACTTCAGCAGCGGCGGTTCCTCCATACAAACTGCAACCCGCAGGTGGCATCACACAAATTACTTTAATCTCTGCTGTAAATACTCCCCATGAAAAAGCAGCCAGGGCAGGGGACCGGGCAACTGCCACCAAAGTGACATTCCCCAGTGATACACTGCTCGGGACCGAGTACCCCATTCCCTGGGCGACACATCTCTAATGTAGAATGTTATCAGATGGGCTGGCCTTCACACCCTACACCAATCGGGAAGCCTTAGGTGCCCCATGATCCCGTTGCTAGTTTACTGTTTGTCTCTCTTGGATTACGTTTGATAAGTACTAACCACCGCATACCAGGAACACCCCAAAGGACCTGTTGTTTTTTTAGATGCTCTTGGAATCACAATTTGGCCCTTATCAGTGTTGTTCAAATCCTTACCCTTACCCATTTTTCCTGTTTCCAGCACATCAACTTCAAGAACCCATTTGTTGCCTAAAATATGAAGAAGTCCAAAAAAGTCAATCACCCAGCAGGGAAGGGGCGAGATGTAGTTGTAGTAGCCTTTTACCTAGGGGTTTATGGACACTGAACTGGCAGATCCTCGAACCATAGCCTCGGACACCATCAGAGCTTTCCTGTCTTTGTCACACAGGGTATTTGATTTGTATTCTCTAACTTTCTGCTACAGTAAAAGTTGTACACCGTAGTAGTTTGTCACCTTTATATTAGGTTAGTCTCATGTTCATAAATGGATAATGTCGGATAGTGCCTGTAAATACGAGCAATTTTACAATTTACTGCTTATTTAAATTTGAGCCGTTCTTGAGATATTAACACTTTTCTTTTGTTTACACTTTGTTGTCTTGGTGACGACCACCCCTGCTAGACAGCAGAACATGCGTAGTGCTTACAAGCTATTTTCTAATGAGCTTGTAAGTGCTGTTTTTGAAGCCAGTCAGGATCATTGGAGCATGTTGTTACGTCCTAATCCCATTCAGTTTTAGCACAGTGATTACAAGCTAGACATAAGTGGTGGTCGGTCTCCTAGGCAACGAGCTGTAAACAATAGAAAATGGCTGCAATTTTTGATAACTAGTAAATTTCAAAATTGCTTGTATTTACAATCACCAACCGACAATAACCATCCATCCTTGAAGATGGGAATAACCCTTTAATCTCCATTTCCATACCAAAAAAATGTGTAAGCCATGTCCTGAAAAAATTACTTGAAAGCGTAACCTGATTGCTCACTGACTTTGGACTGCATGTTCCAATGTGTTCTTAGTGACATGGACAATATGAAAACTATTTGTCATGCTGTAGTATGACATGCAATGGTTTTACATAAGTCAGAGCGGGCATGTAAGGAATGTCCTACCTCCGTCAGTCACACACAGCATATTATATAATTGAATTCTGCACTGGATGAATTTAATAAAGAATATTACATAACATGACGATACGGATCACACACAAATACACAGCTCTCATGTGTAGCATCATAAAAGCAGATCACCAACATCATGAAACTTAATTTTTGATGTAATATCCCCAGTATATAGACTACTGTGATTCCAGATAAGGGATCATAAATAGATGTTAAGCTGGGTTCACACTAAACGACAGCGACAACGACGTCGCTGTTACGTCACCATTTTCGGTGACGTAACAGCGACCTTGTAAGTCGCTGTTATGATCGCTGCTTAGCTGTCAAACACAGCAGAAGCAGCGATCATAACGTCGCTGTGCTACATGTGCAGAGAGCAGGGAGCCGCGCTTAGCGCTGGCTCCTTGCTCTCCTAGGTACAGTACACATCGGGTTAATTAACCCGATGTGTGCTGCAGCTACATGTCACAGTGCAGAGAGCAGGGAGCCGCGCGCACTGCTTAGCGCTGGCTCCTTGCTCTCTTTGCTACAGTATACATCGGGTTAATTACCCGATGCATACTGCAGCCACATGTCACAGTGCAGGAGCCGGCGCTGGCAGCAAGAGCGGAGGCTGGTAACCAGCGTAAACATCGGGTAACCAGGGAAAGGACTTCCCTTGGTTACCCGATGTTTACGCTGGTTACAGCTTACCGCAGCTGCCAGTGCCGGCTCCTGCTCACTTCATTTCGTCGCTCTCTCGCTGTCACACACAGCGATGTGTGTGTCACAGCGGGAGAGTGACGACGAAAAAATGAAGCTGGACATTCAGCAACGACCGGCGACCTCACAGCAGGGGCCAGGTCGTTGCTGGATGTCACACACAGCGACAGCGACGGGACGTCGCTGCAACGTCACAGAAAATGGTGACGTAGCAGCGACGTCGTTGTCGTTGTCGCTGTGTGTGACACCAGCTTTAGTAAGCAGGCAATGTACGTGAATTAGATACCTAGTGATAAGGTAGGAATAACCATTATCAAAAGAAATTGTGTAGTCAATGCTTGGTAAATAACCACCACAATTAGCCCTGCACAAACAGGTAGCCAAAGAACCACACTAATCTAATCAAGGGATCACCATAGTAAACAATGTGAATAATCACGGATATGTTAAAGCCATCAAAGTAAGTGCATAATTACCTAGAGAAACAAAGGTCTTGTCTGGAAACTCCTACGCGCGTTTCGACGAGCAGTCTCTCCCTGGAAAAAGACTGCTCGTCGAAACGCGCGTAGGAGTCCACTTATTGATACTATTTGTTAGTAAATTATGAAATAATAAAATTTAATTCTTTATATGTCGTGTAGCGCAATTTTTTGTATGATATATTGCTAGTGTTGCGCTGACATAGGGTCATATTTTGCTTAGGCTTAAACCGCCTTTCTTTGACCTTATAATTAGCAAGATGTTTGATCTATCATGAAACTTAATAGAAGACATCCTAAAACGTAAAAGGGTTAATACGACTTGGCTCACTTCCGCATTGGGAGGTAAGCGGGGCCGGTGACATCATGTTTGCAAATATCTGCCTACTAGGTTGTTGAATCAACTGGTGTTGCGCTCCTTTCCTGCTTTAATTAATATGGCAAGAACCCACCAGTAACATTGACCTTGAGGGTCCACTCTTCAGCAAAATGTAAATATTACATTATCTTTATTCACAATGTGGCGCCCTGGACCAGCCAGGGGCCACAGAGAACAACACCAACACACCCCACACTCCCAGCAGGCACACCGAAGTCAGACACAAACCCTTGTTGCCTTGCTCCAGGGGCTGATGTTCACACCAGGGGGTGGGCCAGGTGGTTGGCCCCGCCCACCGAGGGGTTCACAGTCCTGGAGGCGGGAAAAGTAAGCAGTTTAGTTTTGGAGGTGAAAGTGGAAGGAAGGAAAGTGGTAGTGGAGCAGCTAACTGACAGCATCCGGGTGTGTGGCCCGGGCGGTACAGCAAGGTTGGCAGACGGTGGTGACCGTCTGCAGGAGTGACCTATCGGAGTCTACCATAAGGACCGTGGACGGGCGGTGGCCCAGCGGTACCGGACCGGTACACAAAGAGAAGTCAGCACCATCTGGCAGGGGCTTACGGACCCCGGCAAGGCTAGGAGTCGCCGTCAATTTGCCAAATCCATCAGCGAAGGGAACCTCCTGGGTTTCCCAGCAGCCAAGTCCCGATAGAAGGCAACAGTCCAACCGTGAGAGGGAAACACAGCCACCGCCAAGGCTACCGTTCCCAGGGCCAGAGCCTGCGGGAAAAAAGGGGCTCCTCCGGCCCACATCCAAGCTGGGGAGCGGGTTACCGGTGGGAACCCATTGGAACCATTTACCGTACATAGGTGCAGGGAAAGGCAGTCACCATCAACCTGCCGGGAGAAACAACACCGCAGCCGTCTGTGGGACCCGTCCATCCAGCCGTGTGTTTTACCGAGAACTGTGTCCTCATCATTGGCTGAGTGAGTACCACCGTGCCGTGCAACACAGCGCTGCCCCCGCGACCCTGCTCCTCACCAGGCCCCGTAACCCGCCTGACATCCATCCCTACCCCATCACCGGGCCCCGGGACAACCAACCCCCTACCCACGGAGGGAAGAACTAACAACAAAGCTGCTCCCAGTCACCGCTCCCGGGATCCCCGTCTAGAGCAGCGGTGGTGTCACCAATATCACCACAACCGTGGGTGGCGTCATGGACAATCACCAAATCCCCCACCATCCAAACAATCTCCCTTTTCACTCACGGGCGAGGAACGCCGCTCGAGTCCCCGGGATCCGGCCCACCGCTCGAGCCACCACCGAGCAGCGGCAGCCGCAGCAGCAGCAGCGGCCGGACCCGAGCAGTGGGAGAGCGCAGCGTCCCCTCCTCCGCCCGCGACAACAAAATTAGTTATCCTTCTATATATGAATTCAATGAGTAGTTTGTTAAATGACTGATGAAATGCTGCCGTTGTCTGTACTGCGTCAATCAAGTTTATGTTAACTACTACTCATAGTAATTGGTGGGTGGCCCACCGGGGAATTTACCCGAGCCCCTATGGGCCAGTCTGAGCCTGATGACAGGCCCACAATATCTGCCGTACATGCATACAAGTCACAAAATATCTGCAGATGTGACATCACCGGGCCGACTCACCTCCCGTTGTGGAAGTGTGTCATGCCGGAATACCCCTTTAACCTGTGCAAAAGGACGATGAGGTTCCAGTAGACTGCTTAACCTGACTATTAGGCTATGTGCGCACATTGCGTACAGTCACTGCAGAAATTTCTGCAGCGATCTGAAGAGCCCCTGTGCGCTTTAAATCGCTGCAGAAATGTCCGTAGTGAAAAAAAAAAGCCGATTCCATGCGCTCTGCCTGCAGCTCCTGCCATAGACAGAGCAGGAGCTGCTGGCAAAGCGCAGGAAAGAAGTGACATGTCAATTCTTAGCTACTGCCGAAGCGCTGCGCTCTAAAACGCCACGTGCGCACGGCCCCTGCACAATCTCCATAGACTGTGCAGGGGACGCAGGACGCATGCAGTTACGCTGCGCTACAAAGCGCAGCATAACTGCATGTATTTACGCAACGTGCGCACATAGCCTTAAAGGCGAACTCAGCAAGATGTAAAAATTAAGACCAGTCCTCCTGTTAGGCTGCAACGAAACACCTTAAAATTTATTCCAACGACTGATTTGTCCTCTGTGTGATTGTTGTTTCAGAGTGATAAGCAGATAAAAATGACAAATCAATCTCTTACAAAAAGCTCTCCAGAATTTGGAGACAAATTACACCCCCTTATCTGATACAGTGTTCAAAGACATATCATGCAATCTTACAACATGACTGATAAACAGCCTAAAAAGTGCACCTGTTTATTGATTCGGTCATCTCTAAAGTCCTTCAGGTACCCAGATCATCCAAAGTAGCGGAGAAAACCTGAACAGAACTAAGGCGGGCTTTGCACACTACGACATCGCAGGCCGATGCTGCGATGCCGAGTGCGATAGTGCCCGCCCCCGTCGCAGCAGCGATATGTGGTGATAGCTGGCGTAGCGAAAGTTATCGCTACGCCAGCTTCACACACACACTCACCTGCCGTGCGACGTCCCTGTGGCCGGCGACCCACCTCCTTGTTAAGGGGGCGGGTCGTGCGGCGTCACTGCGACGTCACACGGCAGGCGGCCAATCAGAGCAGAGGGGCGGAGATGAGCAGGATGTAAACATCCTGCCCACCTCCTTCCTTCCGCATATCCTACGGAAGCCGCAGTGAGGCCAGTAGGAGACGTTCCTCGCTCCTGCGACTTCACACACAGCGATGTGTGCTGCCGCAGGAGCGAGGAACAACATCGGACCATTGCGTCAGCGTAATTATGAATTACGCCGACGCTGCACCGATGATACGATTACGACGCTTTTGCGCTCGTTAATCGTATCATCCAGCCTTTACACACTGCGATGTCGCATGCGATGCCGGAAGTGCGTCATTTTCAATTTGACCCCACCGATATCGCACCTGCGATGTCGCAGTGTGCAAAGTGCCCCTAAGACATTTCTTATGACAATTGGAGATCCACTTAAAGGGAACCTGTCACCACTTTTTTTGGCTGTAAGCTGCGGCCACCAACACAGGGCTCTTATATACAGCATTCTAACATGCTGTATATAAGAGCCCAGGCCGCTGTGAGAACATAAAAATCACTTTATATAACTTACCTAACGGTCGCGCTGCGGTGGAATAGAGTCACGAAGGCGTCTCCGTTGCCCGGTGGTGCCGGCGCCGTCTCTTTCGGCCATCTTCGTCCTCCTTCTTCTGAAGCCGCAGTGCATGACGCGTCTGACGTCATCCACACTCATTGGCATTCAGGTCTTCAGCAGGCGCACTTTGTTCTGCCCTGAGTAGGGCAGATCAAAGTATTGTAGTGCACCTGCGCAGGACCGCCGGCGAGTGGTTATGACTAGACGCGTCATGCATACAGGCTTCAGAAAGAGGACGAAGATGGCCGAAAGAGGCGGCGCCGGCACCGGACAGCGGAGACGCCTCCGTGACTCTATTCCACAGCAGCGCGACCATTAGGTAAGTTATATAAAGTGTTTTTTATGTTCTCACAGCGGCCTTGGCTCTTATATAGAGCATGTTAGAATGCTGTATATAAGAGCCCTCTGGTGGTGGACGCAGCTTATAGCCAAAAAAAGTGGTGACAGGTTCTCTTTAACAATATCCTTCTGACATCAATCGATAACAAGATTGTGAATACGCAGCCATGGGATTCCCAGTACTAACCCCGTAGGTAAGTTATCATATACATAGCAGGAGATGGACTCATCATGAAGGGTTCCCACTCTAAGCGTAAATTCAACCAATTAACAAATTAACATAGTTCTGGAGTAATAGTTCTGGACCTTTTGGGTGGCATGAAGCTCTATCCCTTGGTCCTTTTGGGTCACCTTCCAGCGAATTTGTGTGCAGATGTGGCTTCGGTGCTTGAAGTGACCTCAGCCGCTGCATTTACTAGTGGAGTACGTCGGTTCTTCTTCTCTAGTCTAGGGACCAGTCCCTGAGTTGCGGCCAAGTCCTTCCACATGTAAATTATATGTGGAACAAGGCCACGGGAGGTTATGGCACTCCCTTGGTCTCTAGAACCCCTTCTGTCTGTGCCCGGGCCAAGCGGTACCAGCTCCAGGCCACGGGTCTTCTCTCCTCTACTGTTCCTCTCTTTCCTTCTCTCTCCACACTCCACGACTGACTGAATCTCTATCCCCACTCCTACGACTCCACCCGCCCAGCCTGGCTTCGGGTATAATCACACCCTTACTATGTCTGATGAGGTGTTGCTGAGTAAGAGTATTGTATTTTTGTGTGAACCGGTGGTGACCAAATCCTTACCCAGGATGGAATACCACACCTCTGGCTGAGGTGCAGTACCTCTGTGGCGACTGAAGCCTCGGGGGTGCCACACTTACATGTCAGTGGTATCTATGCTAGCGGAGTATAATACAACCTGCACCCCCGCTGTATGTGACTCGCCCACCCCAGGGCTATGGGACACCCGGTGCCGGGCCGGACTAGTCCGGAGGTAGTCAGTGGTGGCTGGACCCGGCTCCATGGCCCTGGTGGGTGTCAGTAGAATATGTGGCTTGCTGAATAAAGGTTGTGTTCGTGACGCCACCTGTGGTATGCGGCTATTAAGCCGCCGCTGCTGTGTGAGGCCTCCGGGGTGATGATATAGCAGCAATGGTGGTACTGCTCCCCACAGGTGGAGCAATGCCCGGGGCACAGTTGGTGCTAGTGAATGTCTATGCAGCTGAAATAACAGAGACCACTCCAAGCGTGCAGTTCAAGTTCTTTACTCACACTTCTTGTCACAGTACTGTAGGGACCCTTGGACTGCTGGGACCACTGTCAGGGACCTCCGCCGTTTCTGGGTGATTCTGAGAGTAAAAGCCGGTACCCTTCTCTTAAGTGTCTCTTTCCTCTGCTGTCTTCCTTAGCCTTGCCTTTGATAGGATAAACCTGGCTTGGCCTCCACAACAGCCTCCAGACTGGGGGTCACCTGTCGGCTAATTACCCCTTTTCTGAAAGTTCTGCTATGGGTTCTGGCCCGGGGAGTCTACAACGTTCCCTGGGCCTCGGTTTTTACTGTTTGGAGATGATCTTTGCACTCCTCCAGTCTCTAGGGACCGTCCCCTGTCGCAGCTTGATCCCTCCACCGATGTTATTGTGGACCAGGCCACCGTAGCTCTAAACTGCCCCGGACAGCTATACAGACTACCCGTGGCCCTGCGACTCCTTCTGTTCTCTACGTGGTGTCACCTGGACCCTCCGAGTCCCAGGATCTTCACCAGGAAGCGTCTCCTTCTGTTTCTCTGCTCCTGTCTGACTTGGAGCTTTCTTTCTTTCCCTTCTCCTCCTTGCCTGCCTCCGGCAGGCCTCCTCCTTCACCACTCTCTCCCCAACTTCGACTACATGCTGGCTCCTCACTCTCTCACTCCCTGAGGTAGACTGACTAAACTTGACCTTCCTCTCTGTGTCTGCTCTCAGATGGCTCCTCCCACCTCCCCAATTGCCCTGTTCTACCCTATAGGAGCAGGGATGGGTCTTATGACCCCTCCCAGCATGCAGCATGGGAGGGTTGTCTGCCACTTTCCCTGGTCCCAGTGTGTTCCTAGCAATGGGTGTAGTGTGGATTTACCAGGGGACCGGAGTTCACTCTCTTCCTCTCCCAGAATGGGGCATCACACCGCTGGATGGGGTGCAATGACCTGTGGCGACGGAAGCCTCAGGGGCGCCACATATGAAGTGAGCTCAGCCTCTGAACCCACCTTTTACATGAAGTGCCCACATTCCACATGTATGGTGGATGTCACATAAAATAGCAGCTGCAGGACCCGGCACTTGCCCTGGTTTGCCGTGTGTTGGCACCAGCCCTCCATTTAAGTATTCAAGCTGCCAAGATTCTTTTAGGATTGGCATGATACTGTAGGTGGAAACCATGAATGTTTTTGGTGCTAATGGAGTTGGATTTAGCAGAGATCATTCTTCCTTCTCTGAGCCCTGTATAAGCCTTTGAACCATAAGTGAATAGAAACTGTTTATTGAGCCATCGATGTATTTTCTGACATTGACGGATTGTGTTTCCATACGGATTGCAGTGCCAGTGTCTGTGCCCGTGTCGTCATCTTGTAATGTGACTGCTCACCTGCTGCTGTTAATCTGCCGGAGTTACACCATTGCTCGCTCTCTCCAAAACACTTTTGTAATGATCCTCTGTCTCCAACTCCGTGTAAACTTGCAGGGCAGACAACAAAACATGAGACTTCTTAAAGGGGACCTGACTCGAGAATTGTTAGGAAACTATTATTATTATTATTTATTATTATATTGCCATTTATTCCATAGCGCTTTACATGTAAAAAGTGGTATACATTATAAAAACAAGTACCGTATTTTTCAATTTTTAAGATGCACCTGTAGCATCCCAGGGGGTCGGGGGAAAATACTCGTCACAGGGCCGGTGAGGATCAGGGGATGTCACGGGTGGCCCTGCCTGGTTTCGTGACCACAAGGTGTACACAGAGGGAGAGGGGGAATAAGGATGATGGTGGAGGTTGATTTCGTGATGCCACCTGCGGTATGCGACCAAGTAATTAGCCGCCGCTGCTGTAGCTGTCCTCCGGGGTGGATGGTAGAAGCAGCCAAGGTGTTTCTGCTCCCCACAGGTGGAGCGGGACCCATAGAGGATGATGAGAGGAGTAGTAATGGCAGGCGCTGAGGTGCGGGGCGGCGGCGCCAGGAATGACAGGTGGACACAGTCTCTACGGGCTTCAGGTGTTTTTTACTCACAGTTATGCCGCTCGCCCAGGAAGGACCAGTCACCAGCTGTGATGGGCCCTGTTGAACCCAGATCCTTTAGAGGTCTGAGCCAGTGCAATGGACGGTGGGCCCTTCCTCCTTGCGCTTGGTGTTGGATCCTCGTGGCTTGAAGCTCTTGGCGACCCCTGGTTCTTGAAAAGTGTGTACTCCTTGCCCGTATGCAGGTGCCACGGCTCCGCTGTGGGGCCTGCCTTGGACACGACCCCGGATCCTATCTGGCACTGTGCTCCGGCAACTGTGGGGACCGGAGGGACATGCAATCCCCCAAGCCTGCAGATTTTGGTGGACCACCGGAAGTATAATCCACCCTAGGATTGTGCACCCTGTACAGCGCCGTTCCTGAGGGAGAAATAAAGCTCTCTGTTCGGCGACCATATTGACTCCTGCGTCCCACCAGAGCCACTGGTAAAAACCGACTGCTCTCTTGCTCTCCTGCTGGAGAACTCCTTAACTGTTGTGTTGGCGCCTAACTTCCCCTGGTGGTTTCTCCTCCCATCCCAGGTTCCTGCCACTAGTGGATTGGGGAGCCCGATGTAGTGGTGTACTAAAGACCCAACCACACTGGCGACCCCTTTTAACCCAAACCTAGCCCGGACCACGGTAAAGGAAGGCAACCAGGTTGTGTGTAAGAGTTGTGTAGGTAGAACCGGCACCGACTGGACTGGGGTTGAGCACTGCACCTTAAGTCAGGTGCAGTACCCTGTGGCGACTGAAGCCTCAGGGGCACCACACACCGTATTACAAGTCACACCCCAAACTTAGAGTAAAATGAAAGGGGGAAAAAAATAAGGGGTCCATCTTATAAAACAATGGTGTCTTACCGGGGGGGGGTGAGGGGAGCATCGGTAGTGGAGCGAGGTCACAGGAGGCAGGGGCATTGCTGGGGTAGGGCAATGCTGCGGGCAATGCAGCAGGTGTCTCGGATGCTTGCTACAGGCGGTGTGAGGCAGGAACATACAGAAACTGCCAGTGGTGCGGGCTTTAAAGAAATGGCGCCCATGATTGGCGACTGCGCGGATGGAGTTCTCTGCTCAATGTCGAGCCAAAATCTCATCTGTGCATGCGCCACCTCCGGGCGCCATTTTCCTTAAGTCGGCTGCTGGGAGATTAATGGGCGTAGACGAGAGCTCAATCTGCGCGTGCGCGACTCCGGGCACTATTATTTGTAGCCCACACTGCTGACATTTTCAGGATTGCCCCTGCTTCACTGCCCATAGTGAGAATTAACAGCCCACAGCATTGCCCCTGCCCCACCGCCATCAGCAAGCACGAGCACTAGCACAGCCTGCAGCACACAGCCCACAGCATCTTCCCTGCCTCCTGTGACCATTAACCACCACCCCACGGTAAGCTACATTCGACATATAAGACACACCCCTCATTTTCCTGCCAAATTTTTGGGAGGCAAAGTGTGTCTTATAATCAAAAAAATACGGTACAATAATCATGAACAATAGAAGACACAGACTGATACAGGAGGAAGGAGGACCCTGCCCCCGAGGGCTCAAAATCTACAAATGCAAAGAAAATACATGGCAGCTCAATTGCATCTTGTTTTTTATAAGAGCCATTGAAATTATTGACGTCGGAAACTGTATTTGGTCTTGTTAATTTTGCTAACTACGGCTGTATAAAAACGGATGTCATATGGATGGAAACAACATAAGGATGACAGTGACAGTATGGATGAAAAATCATCTGGTTTTTTTCTAATCAAAAATGGCTAATTTTTCATATTCTGGTCTGAATCCTGCCTGAAATGTAGGCATCTTAACTTGATGTCTGCTCCATTTACACTTTACAAAATACGACCCCAACATTGCATATTGTTGTGTACAAATTTCTATAGCGACTCCGTTTATTCCTTGGATTTTCTGTATTTATTTTGCTTTTTTCGTAGCATTAGGTTGAATTTGCAGCAAATCTGCAACCAAATAAAATGTTGTTCAATGGAAATTTTGCAAAAGATTTGCATTTTTTGTTCCTGTGCAGATGGAACCAGATTTCTAGTTCAATATGAATAGGAGACCGGCTCCCTTTTGGCAGCCACGGATATTTCACTCTGAAACGCTGGGAAGACAGAGAAGCCGCCGGGCACTTGCCTTGGACTAGTCCTATTCACCATCTGCCGTTAAAGTATGTTTGTGTGACATGCCGCAGCGAGCAAAGTGCAGCATACAATAACAGATTTTGAGTTGGTTTTGAGAGTTAGGCGGGCTTTACACGTTGCGACATCGCTACCGATATATCGTCGGGGTCACTTCGTTAGTGACGCACATCCGGCGCCGTTAGCGACATCGCAGCGTGTAAATCCTCGGTGCGACGATGAACGAGCGCAAAAGTGTCAAAAATCGCTGATCTGTGACACGTCGTTCATTTCCATAATGTCGCTACTGCTGCAGATACGATGTTGTTTGTCGTTCCTGCAGCACCACACATCACTGTGTGTGAAGCCGCAGGAACGACAAACATCTCCTTACCTGCGTCCCGCCAGCAATGCGGAAGGAAGGAGGTGGGCGGGATGTTACGTCCCGCTCATCTCCCCCCCTCCTTTTCTATTGGGCGGCGGTTCAGTGACGCTGCTGTGATGTCTCTGTGACGCCGAACGAACTGCCCCCTTAGAAAGGAGGCGGTTCGCCGGTCACAGCGACGTCGCCGACCAGATATGTGCGTGTGAAGCTGCTGTAGCGATATTGTTCGCTACGGCAGAAAACACCAGATATCGCATGTACGACGGGGGCGGGTGCTATCGCTCTCGACATCGCTAGCAATTGCTAGCGATGTCGCAACGTGTAACGCAAGCCTTACAAGTTTCTCCCGTGGATGATATAGATCTGGGGTAAAGGATCTCACTTCATAAGTAGTTTACCAGCTGCACTCAGCGCTGTGCGTCTCGTGGTCACAGAACCTAAATATAGATAAATAGAACATGAATTTATTACTCCTCTGTCACTGCGGAGCATTGCACAGAAAGGAGACACCTGAATATCACCGGAGGACCCAAACCATGATAATAGGTCTCTGCCGTAACTACAGGGTCAGAGCCGTGTGTAGATCATCAGGCGCACGTTACCTAGGACCAGTAGATGAAAACTGTTATTAGTGACTAATGTCACCCAGGTGAGAACCGACAGGTGTATATATATATATATATATATATATATATATATATATATATATATACACACACACAGAATATATACAGCAATGCAGTTGCATAAATAGAGTTCAGTGGGTTCCAGTGCAAAATTTGGACTTGGGCCCACCTCCCCCCCTGCATGTTGGTCAGATGTATAGGCCCTATAAAGACATGAGTTGCCTCCCCCAACACGCACACACATGTATATGATGGTATATGTTTGTAATTGAGCTGCTGAATGTATTACAAACACAGCTAATGTGACGCCCTTGGCAAGCCAGGGGTCACAGGTAATGACACCACCACACCCTACACCCCGGTTAGGCACATCAAAGCTAAACCAAAAATCCTTGTTGCCTCCCTCCAGGGGCTGATGTCCACACCAGGGGGTGGAGCCAGGCGGTTGGTCTCCACCCACCGAGGAGTTCACAGTCCTGGAGGAGGGAGAACACAGGCAGTGAGAGTCAGAGTCAGAGTTAGTTAGAGTTTGGAGGAGGAAGTGAGAGGAGTTGAAGTGAAGGAGAAAGTGACAGTTTGACAGAGCCTGAAGTAGTCCGGGTGTGTGCCCCGGACTGAGACAGCAAGGTTAGCAGACAGCGGTGACCGTCTGCAGGAGTGGCTGATCGGAGTTGTCGTGAGGACCGCGGACGGGTGGTGGCCCGGCGGTACCGGACCGGTACACAAGGAGAAGCCAGCACCATTGGCAGGGGCCTTTCGGATCCCGGCAAGGCTTGGAGTCGCCGTGAATTTGCCAAATCCGTTAGTGAAGGGGACCTCCGGGTCTCCCAACAACTAAGTCCCGATTGAAGGCAACAGAGAGACACCGCCACCGCCAAGGCACCAGTTTCTCAGGGCCAACGCCTGCGGGCAAAGAGGGGCTCCTCCGGCCCATATCCAAGTCGGGGAGCGGGTAACCGGTGGGAATCCATCGCTACCAACAGTAAACTTAGGTGCAGGAAAAGTGACAGTCACCGTTAACTACCGGGGAAAAGCAACAGCAGCCGTCCGTGGGAACCGTCTTTCCAGCCGTGTGTTTTACCGAGAACTGTGTCATCGTCTCAGGCTGAGTGAGTACCACCGTGCCGTGAGGCACAGCGCTGCCCCCGCGACCCTGCACCTCACCAGGCCCTGCACCTGGCCTGTCAGCCCTCATCCTCCACCCCATCATTGGGCCCCGGGACAACTATCCCCTACCCACGGAGGGGGAAACTAACAACTCTGCTGCTCCCTGTCACCGCTCCCGGGATCCCCATACAGAGCAGCGGTGGTGTGACCAACAAAAATCACCACAACCGTGGGTGGCGTCACGGACAATAAATCCCCAGAACCAAATCCCTTTTCACTCACGGGCGAGGAGCGCCGCTCGAGTCCCCGGGATCCGGCCCA
Source organism: Anomaloglossus baeobatrachus (assembly GCF_048569485.1). NCBI lineage: Eukaryota > Metazoa > Chordata > Amphibia > Anura > Aromobatidae > Anomaloglossus > Anomaloglossus baeobatrachus. The sequence goes on from NC_134358.1 coordinate 45,184,241, forward strand.
TCGCTCGAGCCACCGAGCAGCAGAGGCCGCAGCAGCAGCGGCAGCCGGACCCGAGCAGTGGGAGAGCGCAGCGTCCCCTCCTCCGCCCGCGACAACTTGGCGTCACGAACAGGATCTTACCGCTCTGCCGTTGAGTAGAGGTGCGCCTTGTTACTGCCGGAGGTGTCCGGCCAGAAAATTTTAGAAGCCGCCATCTTTGGCGCGAAAAGTTCCCGCTCGAGCGTCTTCTCGAGTAGTGGAGGCGCGAATGCCAAAACCCCGCCCCGATAGAGGAGGAGCTGGAAAGAGGCTAAAGGGGACGAAATGGCGACTGGTCGCATATAGCCGCGGCTATAAAAGCAGGGACGCCAGGACTCTGCAGCGATCTTGTTCCTGGGAGAAGCCGCCAGCAACATGTGGATGCCGTCCTGAAGCACCGTAGCCCCCGCGCCTGGAACCGCGGCGTGGGTGGAGATCCGGACCGCGCAGCTCTACCAAAGGCTGCAGGTCAAAATGCAGCTCCTCATGGAGGAGTGGGAGACCGACATGGCGGAGGTTATAGCGGCCGTGCGGAGACGCGAGGAGGAAGCTGTGGAAGGGAGGGTGAGTGGCCCACGCCCCGATGCCCTTGAAGGGCCGGTCATCGCGGCTGCGGGACCCGGTCTAAACCCTCTCACCCTGCTGCCTCCCTCGCCACCCGTCCCGGAAGCCGTGACCCTGCCACTAGGCCCGCTGCCACCGCAACCAATAGCGATACCCAGCATGCCCGCCCCGGCGGGCCGACCTGTAGTCGGAGCCGCAGCAGCAGCGGCGGCCGGACACCAGCAGTGGGAGAGCGCAGCGTCCCCTCCTCCGCCCACGACTCTAACATCTTTCTTTTACTCTCCTTTATTATCCTTTAACCTATCTCCTTACCTCTTTTATTCTCCTCTCTTCAATTCTCTCCTTTTTTCTTTCCTTTACTCTCCTATTGGCTCTTATCCCCTCTGTAATTCTCCTCTCCTTTTTTCTTTCCTTTACTCTCCTATTAGCTCTTATCCCCTCTGTAATTCTCCTCTCATTTCTCTTTCTTTTACTCTCCTATTAGCTCTTATCCCCTCTGTAATTCTCCTCTCATTTCTCTTTCTTTTACTCGCCTATTAGCTCTTATCCTCTGTGTAATTCTCCTCCCTTTTTTCGTTCTTTTACTCTCCTATTGGCTCTTATCCCCTCCGTAATTCTCCTCTCCTTTTTTCTTTCCTTTACTCTCCTATTAGCTCTTATCCCCTCTGCAATTCTCCTCTCCTTTTTTCTTTCCTTTACTCTCCTATTAGCTCTTATCCTCTCTGTAATTCTCCTCCCTTTTTTCTTTCTTTTACTCTCCTATTGGCTCTTATCCCCTCCGTAATTCTCCTCTCCTTTTTTCTTTCCTTTACTCTCCTATTAGCTCTTATCCCCTCTGCAATTCTCCTCTCCTTTTTTCTTTCCTTTACTCTCCTATTAGCTCTTATCCCCTCTGCAATTCTCCTCTCCTTTTTTCTTTCCTTTACTCTCCTATTAGCTCTTATCCCCTCTGTAATTCTCCTCCCTATTTTCTTTCTTTTACTCTCCTATTGGTTCTTATCCCCTCCGTAATTCTCCTCTCCTTTTTTCTTTCCTTTACTCTCCTATTAGCTCTTATCCCCTCTGTAATTCTCCTCTCCTTTTTTCTTTCCTTTACTCTCCTATTAGCTCTTATCCCCTCTGTAATTCTCCTCTCATTTCTCTTTCTTTTACTCGCCTATTAGCTCTTATCCTCTCTGTAATTCTCCTCCCTTTTTTCTTTCCTTTACTCTCCTATTGGCTCTTATCGCCTCCGTAATTCTCCTCTCCTTTTTTCTTTCCTTTACTCTCCTATTAGCTCTTATCCCCTCTGCAATTCTCCTCTCCTTTTTTCTTTCCTTTACTCTCCTATTAGCTCTTATCCCCTCTGTAATTCTCCTCTCCTTTTTTCTTTCTTTTACTCTCCTATTAGCTCTTATCCCCTCTGTAATTCTCCTCTCCTTTTTTCTTTCTTTTACTCTCCTATTAGCTCTTATCCCCTCTGTAATTTTCCTCTCCTTTTTTCTTTCTTTTACTCTCCTATTAGCTCTTATCCCCTCTGTAATTCTCCTCTTCTCTATTCTCTTTTCCTTTTTTTCTCCTCTCATGTATTGTCTTCTGCTCTATTATCTACTACTTTCTTTAACTCCCTTTTATTTTTATCACCTTCCTTTTTTCCTCCTTTCTTCTGCTCTCGCCTTTCTTTTTTTTCTATTCTCTACTTTATTACTTTATTTCTCTTCTCCTCTATTCTCCTATACTTTATTTTCCTCTACTCCTTTATCCCCCTCTTTTCTTCTCCCTTCCCTTATTTCTGCTTTCTTTTTGTTCTCCCCTCATCTCTATTCTTTTTTTCTCCTCTACTTTCTCTATTTTTATCTGTTCTATTCTATTGTTTTCAGTCTTTTCCTCTCCTTTAATTATCACTCTTTTGGATTGTTCTTTTTTTCTATGCTTTCTTCTCTTCTCTTCTATATTCTTCTTTCATTTCTCTTCTGCACTCCTCTCTTCTTGTCTGCAAACTTCCCTCTCTCTTCTCTTTTCTTTTCTCTTCTCTCCTTCTCTTTTATGCTCAGCAGTTTCTCTTCTAACCTTTGTTTTCCTCTGTTCTCTACTCTTCTCTTTGTTCTCACCTATCATCTTCCCCTTTCTCCTCTTTACTCTCCTGCTTTCTTCTCTTCTTTTGTTGTCCGCTATCGTCTCCTGTCCTTACCTATCCTCTCATCTACTCTCTTCTCTATTTTTGTCTTTTTTCGTTTCCTCTGCAACACTTCTCTCCTGCTGTCCTCTTTTTATGTCTATTTTGGTGTCCTACACTCTCATCTCTTCTTTCTATTTTTGCCTTTTTACTACTCTCCTCTGCTAGTGTTTTCTACCCATTTCTACTATTGTCTCCTTCCCTCTCCTCTCAATTATTCTCTTCTCTACTCTTGTCTTTCTTCTCCACTTTACTCTTGTCCTTTCTCTTCTCTTTCTCACTTTTGCCTTCAGGACTCTGTTCCTCTGGGATCGACAACCACAGGACTTTGGGTAAATGCTGCTACCAATCTTGAGGGCAGTTTATATCTGATTATAGCAAAATTTCGGAAATAGGGTTTTTTTTTAACCACAATACCCTGAGGGTCTAAAATGTGTATGCTCAGGATAGATAAGAATCATAGGGTTCTGTGTGGAAAGGGATGGAGATTCATCTGACTTCTAAGGATACCCTCCCTAGGCACTTTTTACTTGGTATACAAAAATAAAAAAAACATGGCTGCTTTCTTCCCAAAATCCAGCCACGCATGTCCATAAATTTGTAAAGGATGCTTGAATAGTGGTCTGGCCCTTTAAGTAAAATGTAGGATACATAGCCTCGGGTATAAGAGTTGTTTCCTCACTCAGGGATTATGGAAGGAATGCAAACATACACAGTGCACAGTGCAGGATAATATTACTCATTAAAACATGTTCACACTTGAATATTGACATTCTGTTTGGCTCCGTCAACATAAAGACTTGCCAATTAAGTGTAGCGAGCTGAGGAGAAGCCGGCCAGGGACGTCATTGGGCTAGTCAGGTCTCTATAGGCTCGGGCTAGCTACAGTATGTTTTTTCTGAAAAGTCACACAGAGTTTGACAATAATATCTGACTGCCAGGCTCTGATTCATACTGCCCGTGAATCTCATGACAGGTTCCCCTAAAAAAATAACACCCCAAGTTAATTTGAAAGCTCACAGGCAGCAATATTTGGTAAAATAGGTAAATGAGTTATCTCACTCTGTTACTCCCCTCCGCTCCTGTGCTGGGTCTCCTATCCTTTCCGCTGGTCTTCTGTCTACATTTTCTCCAGATTTATTAGCCTGTATACCTTGACAATTGTTGCTGCCAATGTATAGGAGATCATCAGGAAGAATCGGTGATGCATTGCTACAAGGATGGGGGGTAAAATGTTAACTGTAACGTTACTTATTTTAGCAGTTTTGCTGCATTTGTGCAGCTTTTTTAAGTAAAGTGGTAATCTAATACTCGGACAAACCCTCTAAATCACCGTCTTTGTCCTATTACAATAACATTTAGAATCGCCTCTGGTGCCGGCGTCATTCCAAGGTGTCAATACCCGCTTTTTCTGGGCTCATGTGTCACGGTGACTTTGGAATAGCGGGGAACTAGGACTCCTACGTTATCCCTCAAGCTAGGGGACCCTACGCTATGCCTAACCTCAGGATACTCCTAATGGTGAAGAGACCTGAGTCTCCTTCCTGGCCCTACTCCTGATCAGTCCTGATCTGAGTCCCCCTCCCTCTGGGGAACGATGGGACAGGAGTGTGTTCAAACTAGAGATCAACACAGACAAAGGAAAAACAAAAACTCTCACACAGTGTCACAGATGTGTCACGGCCTGTCACAGAGGTATCATGTCCGTCTGAGAATCCAGTGACAGCAAGTGCTGGAAGATCACAGAAATTGGCAGCACCTATTGTTATCTGACAGTTCTCTGTTTCTGCAGCCAGCCAATTCTATGACCCTGGGAGACTGTCAGTTTTTCCTTTCAGTTGCTATCCTCTGACTTCCTTTATTAACCTCACCCTGGGGTGGTTTAGGTTCAGTTTATAGTTTGCTCCTTGGTGTGGTCTGCAGTGGTTGTCTCCTGTTGCTCCACAGACTTCTGCGGTTGCTGCTCCTAAGATAAGAATTTGACTTTTGCTATCTATATGAGCTCAGGTAATAGAATTCCTGTTTCCCCTGTATTGTTTCCTGGTGTCTTCCTTCAGTGTTAGGGAAATTGACTAGAGTTCATACCCTCTACCGTAACTTAGGGCCCTTTTGCCAGGGGAATACAGGGCATCAGGTATCCAGCTTGGCAACAGGTGGGGAATATGCATAGGGCTGGTGAGGACAGTGAGGGTGAGCTGCAGGTTGTTGTCAGTGGTCACCACTTCCCCCATTCCCTAGCAATAAGGCATTCATTCCTCCTTCTTTGTATTGTCCTATATGCAGTGCTTTTTTTGCGGTGGTACGCGCCGGTACGCCGGAAAATCTGAAGAGCGCCTCTGGCTCTTGTCCAGATGGCTAATTTGTAAACTATACAAATTATCCATGTGGAGCCGAGGCACAAGCCAGAGGCGTCTCTAGGGGGCGCTGTCGGGCTGCCTTATGCGGCGGTGTGGAAGTCTGCCGGGGTAGGAGCCACTATTCTCTCAGCATGGCTGTCATGCTGACAGCCGCACTCATAGAAAGTGCAGCGCACGGCCCCCACTGCAATTGTCCCTGTATCTGTCAGACGCGAGGACAATTGAAGCGGTGACGCCGGCGCTGACTTCCGGGTCAGAGTGACGGCTGTCATGTGATCAGATCAGCTGATCAGACTGCTGACCCGGAAGCCAGCGCCGCAGCGCGGAGGCGGCAGATAAATGCTGAGAAGTGCTCCACTGTGGAGCTGAAGAAGACACGGACGGAGGAACATTATGTGCTAAGAGGGGAGTATTTATGAAACAGTATGGAGGAGAGAGGGTGGGGGAGGGAACTATCTGTGGACACACTATGGGGAGGACAGAGGGTGGGGAGGGGGAAATATGTATATACACAGTATGGGTGGGGGAGGGAACTATCTGTGGACAGAGTATGGGGAGAAAGGATGAGGTTTCATGCATGGGGAGAGAAATAATGAGGGGTAATGTATGGGGGGAGAGAGGATGAGTTTTCATGTATGGGGACAGAGAGGATGAGGTTTCATGCATGGGGACAGAGAGGATGAGGGGTGATGCATGGGGACAGAAAGGATGAGGTTTCATGCATGGGGACAGAGAGGATGAGGGGTCATGCATGGGGACAGAGAGGATGTGGAGCGAACTGGAAAGAAATTTTGAGGACACAGAATAAAGAGTGACATGGTATGAGGAGCAAGTGGGCAGGATGGGGAGTGAGGGGAAAAAGTATATGGACACGCAGGAGGTAGTGAGGAGACAGTAAGGGATGAGAAGAATGTGAGGGGCACAGAATAAAGACTGGGTAGTGGAGGGGGGCAGTATGGAAAGGGGGCAGAATGGGAGGACAGTGTGAGGTTATAGCGAGGAGAGGGGAGTGTGATGAAGGCACAGTATAAAGACTGGGCAGTATAAGGGGACACAGTGTAAAGGACACTGTAAACAGTAGGCTCAGTTTGGAAAGAGGGAATATGGAGGGCATGTACCATAAGAGGGGCAGTGTGTGGGTCATATTTTGTGCAGAGAATACTGTGAGGGGCAGTGGTGTAACTAGAGTATGATGGACCCCAATGCAGAGTTTGAGCCTGGACTCCCCCCATATGTTTGTCAGATGTATGGGCCATTGTAACATTCTAAATCCTATAAAGACATACAAGTTTGTCTCGTCCCCCTTCATTGTGTAGCAATGTCCCCCATCCTGTACTAATGTCCCCCATCCTGCTTGCTAGTAAATATGTCCCCCATACTAGTATATGTCCACATCATGGCCCAGCCTGGTGTATGACCCGATCATGGCTATATCCTGGTATATATGGTCCCATCCTGGATATACCGTATGTCCACTATCATGGCCGCATCCTGGTATATATATCCCTATCATGTCCCCATCATGGTATATGTCCCCATCATGGCCCTATTCTGGTGTATGACCCCCATCATGCCTATATCCTGGTTTATATGGCCTCATCCTGATATATGTCCCCATCATGGCCCCATTTCAGTGTATGACCTCGATCATGGCTATAGCCTGGTATATATGGCTTCATCCTAGTATATATGTCCCCATCATGGCTCATCCTGGTATATATAGCCCCATCCTGGTAAATATGGCCCCATCCTGGTATATATGACCCCATCCTGGTGTATAGCCCCCATTTTGGTATATAGCCCTCCATTGTGGTATATAGGCCCCATCCTGGTACATAGCTACCCATCCTGGTATAGCCCCCTCATCCTGGTATATAGCCCCCTTATCCTGGTATAAAGCCCATCATTCTGGTATGCAGCCCTCCATCCTCGTATATAGCACCCTCATCCTGGTATACAGCACCCATCATGCTATATAGCCCCCTCATCCTGGTATATAGCCCTCCATCTTAGAGTATAGCCCCTATCTTGCTATATAGCCATCTAATCCTGGTATATAGCCCCCATCATGCTATATACCTCGCTCATCCTGGTATATGGCCTCCATACTGGTATATAGCCCTCTCATCCTGGTATATAGCACCACCCCCCACATAGTAAAAAAATAAAATAAATGATTTTACTCAATTACCCTGTGCTCCCCTGGCGTCCTCCTGTGATGCTGGCATGCTGGGACCTGACCAGCGTATAAGCCGGGCAGCGCATGACGTCAGTGTAATACACAGCCACTTACAGCACTGGCAGCCATCAGCATATTCTCTGCTCCCCATTCCCAGGATTGTGTGCGTGGGGAGCAATGACTATTCCCAGCCTTCATTGGTGTCTGGCACAGCGCAGTGCAGGGTCCCGACGGATCTCTGTACTGCGATGTGTTTAAGCTAGATGCGTAACCTTGGACACGCATCCATCCTGGGGCCGGCAGGCCCCCTGCATCCCCGGGCCTGGTCACAGTGGCGATCTTTGCGACCACAATAGTTACGCCCTTGACTATAGGTATATGACAATGTTACTGTCTTTTGGAGCATCCAAAGTAAAAATTATATATATATCATCAAAAAATGAAAAATAATCTAAGTGTTATCGTAGTCTTGAAAGTATTTTGTGTAATTAGTCGGATAGTTGCAGAATATTCGCTATGAAACCTAACAATACAATAAAATCATAAACTATGAGAAAAAAGTTACAGTAACAAGGAGAACGCTTCTACTTGTTTGTAATAAGCGGGCTTTACACGCTACGATTTTGCTACAGCGATCTCGTTGGGGTCACGGATTTTGTGACGCACATCCGGCCGCTGTAGCGATCTCGTTGTGTGTGACTCCTAGGAGCGATTTTGTATCGTTGCAAAAACGTCCAAAATCGCTCCTCATTGACATGGGGGTTCGCTCCCAATTATCGCTGCTGTCGCTGGGGCGAAGTTGTTCCTCGTCCCTGCCGGAGTACACATTGCTACGTGTGACGCCGCAGGAACGAGGAACATCTCCTTACCTGCCGCCGGCCACAATGCGGAAGGAAGGAGATGGGCGGGATGTTTGTTCCGCTCATCTCCGCCCCTCCGCTTTCATTGGGCGGCCGCTTAGTGACGTCGCTGTGACGCCGAACGGACTGCCCCCTTAGAAAAGAGGCGGTACGCCGGTCACAGCGACGTCGCAGGGCAGGTAAGTACGTGTGACGGGGGTGCGCGATTTTGTGCGTGACGGGCAGCGATATGCCCCTCTCGCAAAAACGATGGGGGCGGGTCTCATGCTAGCGATATCGGGACCGATATCGTAGCGTGTAAAGCCACCCTTAGGCAGTTTTTAGGCTTTTTATGACCTTTACTGCATCTTATCAAACATTATTATTGACAATTTCTTTTAGACATCTTTATGCTCCACATAAAAATACATCAGTGACATTCAAGGTTTTTCTCAGATCTCAGTTATAGACATGGTGCCAGCATCTTGCGTAATCTCAGAGGAGAAAACACAACAATCTTCAGGTCTTATAAACATGGCTTCGTTCTGCAGGCGTCTGAGCTAAATATGGTGCACAGTGTGATGTATCGTTACATAGCCGAGGTGCAGTCACCATTGCTAACCCCAGACTGCTTATCAGGAGCTACGACTGGTGGCGGTGGTGGTGGGGGGGGGGGGGTAGTCCAACGTCTTGGGCCCCCATTGCTCCTGGTAGTGCTGTATTTTCAAAGAAGCAGAGTTTACCAATTCTGGTAACTGTTTTCTTCCATTACTCCGGATCATCACTGCCGCCCTCTGCTAATACGGACACATACATACAGGATACAGCTCTGCTATAATGCTACATTGTGCTTCCTGGCATATCTAATGCTACAATGTCACTGTACTCTGCTATATTGTCACTTTGTGTTCCTGACTTACCAAGCTCTGCTACATCACTGGACTCTGCTACATTGTCATTCTGTGTTTCCTGACATATCCAGCTTTCCTTAATTTTTGGACTTTGCTGCTTTTTCTCTGGACATATCCAGCTTGTCTACATTTTTGGGCTCTTCTTAGTCATAAGTGCCTCCTGGTTAGCCAGCCTTCCAGCCCTGCTACATCACTGTTCTATAATAGATTGAAACAATGTGCTCTGCTACATTGCCAAAATCTGCCTCCTGACATACCCAACTGTGAAACATCTCTGAACTCTCACACAATGAAGTTTTTTAACCCACTTAACTCTGCTGCATCACTGGACTCTGCTACATTGTCGCTCTGTGCCTCCTGACATGACCAGCTTTCCTTCATTTTTGGACTTTCCTGCTTTGTCACAATGTATCTCAGGACATATCCAGCTCAGCTACATTTTTGGACTCTTCTCCTTGACCACTGAGTGCCTCCTGATTAGCCAACCTTCGTGCCCTGCTCTACTACAAACAATGTGCTTTTGCTCATACCTGGCCTCTGCTGCAATGCCAAAATCTGCCTCTTGACATATCCATCTCTGAAACATCTCTGGACTCTGATAAATTGCAGTTTTCTGACCCAATTAATTCTGCTACATCACTGGACTCTGCTTCATTTCTTCATTGAACCTTTTGATCTACTCAGTTCTACCTTTACTGCTTTACTTCTTCAGTTACCAACAAGTCTCTACAGTCTTTGTAGTTCTATCCGACTCGCCCTGCTGCAAGTCACCAATCTGTCCTGCATGCAACCTCCTAATTGAGACCAAGGTCCAAGAGATTTGAGGATCCACCTTATCTGGAGACATATGACTATGGCATTGTCGATATTTTGGTGTAACACCCAGACTATGTCGCGGGCGGAGGAGAGGACGCTGCGCTCTCCCACTGCTCGGGTCCGGCTGCTGCTGCTGCTCGGTGGTGGCTCAAGCGGTGGGCTGGATCCCGGGGACTCGAGCGGCGCTCCTCACCCGTGAGTGAAAGGGGGGTTGGTGTGTGGTTTTGGGATATTGTCCGTGACGCCACCCACGGTTGTGGTGAAGTTGTGACACCACCGCTGCTCTGGACGGGGATCCCGGGAGCGGTGACAGGGAGCAGCTTAGATGTTGGTTCTCCCCTCCGTGGGTAGAGGGGTTGGCTGTCCCGGGGCCCGGTGAGGGAGGTAGGGATGGTGGTCAGGCGGGTTACGGGCCTGGCGAGGTGCAGGGTCGCAGGGGCAGCGCTGTGCCGCACGGCACGGGGGTACTCACTCAGCCAATGATGTACACACAGTCTCCGGTAAAACAAACGGCTGGATGGACGGGTCCCACAGACGGCTGTGGTGTTTCTGCTCCCGGCAGGTTGATGGTGACTGCCTTTCCCTGCACCTGTGTAGTGTAAACGGTTCTAATGGATTCCCACTGGTAACCCGCTCCCCAGCTTGAAGGTTGCTGAAGGAGCCCCTTTTTGCCCGCAGGCTCTGGCCCTGGGAACTTTAGCCTTGGCGGTGACTGTGTTTCCCTCTAACGGTTGGACTGTTGCCTTCTGTCGGGACTTGGCTGCTGGGAAACCCAGGAGGTTCCCTTCGCTAACGGATTTGACAAATTGCACGGCGACTCCTAGCCTTGTCGGGGTCCGTAAGCCCCTGCCGGATGGTGCTGGCTTCTCTTTGCGTACCGGTCCGGTACCGCCGGGTCACCGCCCGTCCACGGTCCTTACGGCTAGCTCCAATAGGCCTCTCCTGCAGACGGTTACCACCGTCTGCCAACCTTGCTGTTTGTGCCCGGGCCACACACCCGGACACGGTCAGTCTGCTCCTTTACCACTTCACTCCAAAACTGATCTGACTCCTTTTCCCGCCTCCAGGACTGTGCACTCCTCGGTGGGCGGGACCAACCGCCTGGCCCACCCCCTGGTGTGAACATCAGCCCCTGGAGGGAGGCAACAAGGATTTTGTGTTTTGGCTTTGGTGTGCCTGACCGGGGTGTGGGGTGTGTTGGTGTAGTGCTTGTGACGTCCTGGCTTGTCCAGGGCGCCACAACTATCTACCCCATAAACCTCCAACCCACCCCCGTGTAACACCCAAAAACACACTGACACATAGTTTTTGGATAATTGGGTCACATTAGCCTTTTATTTTAACAACATAAAAACATTTCAACATTTTATATACAGTTGTGCTAAAAAGTTTACATACCCCGGCAGATTTTTTGTTTTGTCGACCTTTTTTCGGAGAATATGAATGATAACACAAAATCCTTTATTCCCACTCATGGTTGGGTGAAGCCATTTATTATCAAACTAATGTGTTTTCTTTTTTAAAACCCTAATGACAACCAAAAACATCCAAATGACCCTGATTAAAAGTTCACATACCCTGGTGATTTTGGCCTGATAACATGCACAGAAGTTGAGACAAATGGGTTTGAATGGCTAATAAAGGTATCATCCTCACCTGTGACCTGTTTGCTTGTAATCAGTGTGTGTGCATAAAAGCTGAGTGAGAATGAGGGGGGGTGGTTTGAGGGGATCAAGGTAGGGAGGAAGTCATTGCACTCAGCCTTATTTGCTGACGATATAATCCTGTTCATGAGCAAACCTAAAACGCAATTGAGTAGCGTCATAGAACAAATTGAGGAGTTTGGGAGGTTAGCAGGGTTTAGACTTAACAAAAACAAATGTGAAATTCTCTTCTTGGACGGAAAGAGAGCGAAGGGGGAGAGGGGTGTATTATGTGACATTCCAATAGCTAGAAATACAATTAAATACTTGGGAGTACAGGTTGGGAGGGATACTAAGACCATATATTCATTAAATTATTCCCCTTGTGTCGCCCTGGGCAAGCCAGGGGACACAGGTCACACACCACCACACCCTACACCTCAGGTAGGAACACCCAAGTTGAACCAAAAATCCTTGTTGCCTTCCTCCAGAGGCTGATGATTCACACCAGGGGGTGGGCCAGGCGGTTGGCTCCACCCACCGAGGAGATCACAGCTCTGGAGGCGGGAAGAACCAGGCAGATAGTGAGGAGAGAGAGAGTGAGGAGGAAGTGGAAGGAGTGGAGGAGTAGCCCAGACAGGGCTAAAGTAAACAGCTAAGTGAAAGGAAAGAAAGGAAAGTAGTAAAGGAGGAAAGCAAGAGTGGTGACAGAGTGTGAAAAGCCTGAAGTAGCCCAGTTGAGTGCAGGGCAAGCCAGCAAGGTCAGCAACGGCGGTGACTGTCTGGAGGGGGACCGTTTGGACGTTCCTGGAAGGACCCCGTAGGCTGTGTGCCCGGTGGTCTGGAGCAGTATTCCGAAGGACAGTCAGCACCAGGGCAGGGGCCTCTCGGACCCCGGCAAGGCTAGGAGTCGCCAAATTTGCCGAATCCGTCAGTGAAGGGGACGTAGATCCCCCAACAACCAAGTCCCGATTGAAGGCAACAGCTCAACCTGTACAACAGAGACACCGCCACCGCCAGGGCACCAGTCTTTGAGGGCCAGCGCCTGCGGGCAAAGAGTAGTGCTCCTCCGGCCCAGCTTGAAGCCGGGGAGCGGGTTACCGGTGGGGACCCATCGCAACCAACAAGTACACAAAGGGTGCAAGGAAGAGGGACATCACCGTCACCCACCGGGTGAGCAAGTGCAGCCGTCCGTGGGACCGTCTAACCAGCCGTTTGGTTTACCGTAAAAACTGTGTCAACGTCTCAGGCTGAGTGAGTACCACAGTGCCGCAAGGCACAGCGCTGCCCCCGCGTCCCTGCGCCCACCAGGCCCTGCACCTCCCAAGCCATCACCGGGCCCCGGGATCACCAACCCCTACCCACGGAGGGGCGACACAACACCTGGCTGCTCCGCATCACCATCCCCGGGATCCCCACACCGAGCAGCGGTGGTGAAATCACCACAGCCGTGGGTGGCGTCACGGACAATAAACAACCCCCACACCCAACAACCCCCCTTTCACTCACGGGCGAGGAGTGTCGCTCGAGAAAGCCCCCGGGATCCGGCCAACAGCTCGAGCCACCACTGAGCAGCGGCAGCCGCCGGACCCGAGCAGAAGGGGGTGAGCGTAGTGTGCTGACACCCTCCTCCCCGCCCGCGACAACTTGGCGTCACGAACAGGATCTTACCGCTCTGCCGTCAGGTAGAGGTGCGCCTTGTTACCGCCGGAGGTATACGGCAGGAAAATTTCAGAAGCCGCCATCTTTGGCGCGAAAAGTTACCGCTCGAGCGTCTTCTCGAGTAGTAGAGGCGCGAAGGCCAAAACCCCGCCCCGAGAAAGGAGGGGCCGGAAAGAGCTAAGGGGGACGCGATGGCGGCTGGACGCATGTAAGTGTGGCGGTGCAAGCCAACACCCTGAGGCCCCCGGTCTGTCGACCATAACGAAAAATGCCCGCCCCACCTAGTTCTGCAGAGACTACCGAGCGGGTGTCTGGAACGGCGGCCTGGCTGAGGGCCCGGGCGGCGGGGATCTGCCGTCACTACCAGAGTCGGATCGGCGGGCTGATGGAGCAGTGGGCCGCGGAGGTGGAGGCCCTAGTTGCGGTGGCACGAGTGTATGGAGTGGAGGCCGTGATGGAGGAGCAGGAGAATAACCCACGCCCCTGTGTCCCCGAGGGACCGGCCGCTGCGGCTGAGGGACCCGGTCTGCCCCTGGCTCCTGTGTTACCTCCGTCCTACTCGCTCGCGCGCTGCACCGAACCTGGCCCGTCGGACGTGCACCCCTCTGTGACTGCGACGGGGGCAGAAGATAGCGACTCCGGGCCTGACACTGAGCCTGTGTCAGAGGAAGAAGAGGGGGTCGCTGCACAGCCTGGCATGGAGGCCACCTATGTTCCCCGAGCCGGAAACAACGGGTATCGGGCGATCCTTCCACGCCATGCCTGCTATGCGCTGGAGGGGCTGGTGCCCATGTCCTTTCACCCCGAGCCGGGTGAGGAGGACGAGAATTCCGAGTAGGGCAATGGATGCCCATAGCACCGTCCCCGTTGGGACCACCTGCTTGTTTGTTTGAAAAGTTTCAAAGTTTAAAGAATGATAAGAAGAAATGATTACCGAGTACCTCATCTGATTGCTTTTTGATTGAACCGGCCGGAGCCGGCACCGTTGTCCCCGTGGGGACCGTTTAAAAAGTTGTTTTTGCATGGGAACTATCCATGGACAAGCCCGTGAACTTGCAGGGCAACCACAGACGTTAGTGGCTTGTAAATATGTTGTTTACCGTTACCGTTTTCCGCAGGCCGCCTCCGGAGAGGCAGGTTGGAGGGAGGGCCCTGAGCAGAGCAGGCTAGGGCCCAGCCACCAAAGGAACCGGTGGCTACCCTCTGGAGGGCAAGGACAGATCCCGCTCGGGGACCGTGTGCTGGACTGTGGGTCAAGGGGTGCTGCCTGGGCTTTAGGGGCAGCATCAGGGCCAGGTTACTTGGGTGGGAGAGAGCGGAAACCGTAACCGTAAACCGTTGAAACGTTAAAGTAAATGTGCCTCCCGTAAGGGAAGATTATTAAAAAATGTAAGTATGTTATGTTTAACCCTGTTATCCCCTTTTCTACAGAAAAATAAAACCGGTGTTGGACGGCAGCCCGCGGACGGTCTGCATTTTGCTAAGGGGGAATGTGTCGCCCTGGGCAAGCCAGGGGACACAGGTCACACACCACCACACCCTACACCTCAGGTAGGAACACCCAAGTTGAACCAAAAATCCTTGTTGCCTTCCTCCAGAGGCTGATGATTCACACCAGGGGGTGGGTCAGGCGGTTGGCTCCACCCACCGAGGAGATCACAGCTCTGGAGGCGGGAAGAACCAGGCAGATAGTGAGGAGAGAGAGAGTGAGGAGGAAGTGGAAGGAGTGGAGGAGTAGCCCAGACAGGGCTAAAGTAAACAGCTAAGTGAAAGGAAAGAAAGGAAAGTAGTAAAGGAGGAAAGCAAGAGTGGTGACAGAGTGTGAAAAGCCTGAAGTAGCCCAGTTGAGTGCAGGGCAAGCCAGCAAGGTCAGCAACGGCGGTGACTGTCTGGAGGGGGACCGTTTGGACGTTCCTGGAAGGACCCCGTAGGCTGTGTGCCCGGTGGTCTGGAGCAGTGTTCCGAAGGACAGTCAGCACCAGGGCAGGGGCCTCTCGGACCCCGGCAAGGCTAGGAGTCGCCAAATTTGCCGAATCCGTCAGTGAAGGGGACGTAGATCCCCCAACAACCAAGTCCCGATTGAAGGCAACAGCTCAACCTGTACAACAGAGACACCGCCACCGCCAGGGCACCAGTCTCTGAGGGCCAGCGCCTGCGGGCAAAGAGTAGTGCTCCTCCGGCCCAGCTTGAAGCCGGGGAGCGGGTTACCGGTGGGGACCCATCGCAACCAACAAGTACACAAAGGGTGCAAGGAAGAGGGACATCACCGTCACCTACCGGGTGAGCAAGTGCAGCCGTCCGTGGGACCGTCTAACCAGCCGTTTGGTTTACCGTAAAAACTGTGTCAACGTCTCAGGCTGAGTGAGTACCACAGTGCCGCAAGGCACAGCGCTGCCCCCGCGTCCCTGTGCCCACCAGGCCCTGCACCTCCCAAGCCATCACCGGGCCCCGGGATCACCAACCCCTACCCACAGAGGGGCGACACAACACCTGGCTGCTCCGCATCACCATCCCCGGGATCCCCACACCGAGCAGCGGTGGTGAAATCACCACAGCCGTGGGTGGCGTCACGGACAATAAACAACCCCCACACCCAACAACCCCCCTTTCACTCACGGGCGAGGAGTGTCGCTCGAGAAAGCCCCCGGGATCCGGCCCACAGCTCGAGCCACCACTGAGCAGCGGCAGCCGCCGGACCCGAGCAGAAGGGGGTGAGCGTAGTGTGCTGACACCCTCCTCCCCGCCCGCGACAACTTGGCGTCACGAACAGGATCTTACCGCTCTGCCGTCAGGTAGAGGTGCGCCTTGTTACCGCCGGAGGTATACGGCAGGAAAATTTCAGAAGCCGCCATCTTTGGCGCGAAAAGTTACCGCTCGAGCGTCTTCTCGAGTAGTAGAGGCGCGAAGGCCAAAACCCCGCCCCGAGAAAGGAGGGGCCGGAAAGAGCTAAGGGGGACTCGATGGCGGCTGGACGCATGTAAGTGTGGCGGTGCAAGCCAACACCCTGAGGCCCCCGGTCTGTCGACCATAACGAAAAATGCCCGCCCCACCTAGTTCTGCAGAGACTACCGAGCGGGTGTCTGGAACGGCGGCCTGGCTGAGGGCCCGGGCGGCGGGGATCTGCCGTCACTACCAGAGTCGGATCGGCGGGCTGATGGAGCAGTGGGCCGCGGAGGTGGAGGCCCTAGTTGCGGTGGCACGAGTGTATGGAGTGGAGGCCGTGATGGAGGAGCAGGAGAATGACCCACGCCCCTGTGTCCCCGAGGGACCGGCCGCTGCGGCTGAGGGACCCGGTCTGCCCCTGGCTCCTGTGTTACCTCCGTCCTACTCGCTCGCGCGCTGCACCGAACCTGGCCCGTCGGACGTGCACCCCTCTGTGACTGCGACGGGGGCAGAAGATAGCGACTCCGGGCCTGACACTGAGCCTGTGTCAGAGGAAGAAGAGGGGGTCGCTGCACATCCTGGCATGGAGGCCACCTATGTTCCCCGAGCCGGAAACAACGGGTATCGGGCGATCCTTCCACGCCATGCCTGCTATGCGCTGGAGGGGCTGGTGCCCATGTCCTTTCACCCCGAGCCGGGTGAGGAGGACGAGAATTCCGAGTAGGGCAATGGATGCCCATAGCACCGTCCCCGTTGGGACCACCTGCTTGTTTGTTTGAAAAGTTTCAAAGTTTAAAGAATGATAAGAAGAAATGATTACCGAGTACCTCATCTGATTGCTTTGTGATTGAACCGGCCGGAGCCGGCACCGTTGTCCCCGTGGGGACCGTTTAAAAAGTTGTTTTTGCATGGGAACTATCCATGGACAAGCCCGTGAACTTGCAGGGCAACCACAGACGTTAGTGGCTTGTAAATATGTTGTTTACCGTTACCGTTTTCCGCAGGCCGCCTCCGGAGAGGCAGGTTGGAGGGAGGGCCCTGAGCAGAGCAGGCTAGGGCCCAGCCACCAAAGGAACCGGTGGCTACCCTCTGGAGGGCAAGGACAGATCCCGCTCGGGTACCGTGTGCTGGACTGTGGGTCAAGGGGTGCTGCCTGGGCTTTAGGGGCAGCATCAGGGCCAGGTTACTTGGGTGGGAGAGAGCGGAAACCGTAACCGTAAACCGTTGAAACGTTAAAGTAAATGTGCCTCCCGTAAGGGAAGATTATTAAAAAATGTAAGTATGTTATGTTTAACCCTGTTATCCCCTTTTCTACAGAAAAATAAAACCGGTGTTGGACGGCAGCCCGCGGACGGTCTGCATTTTGCTAAGGGGGAATGTGTCGCCCTGGGCAAGCCAGGGGACACAGGTCACACACCACCACACCCTACACCTCAGGTAGGAACACCCAAGTTGAACCAAAAATCCTTGTTGCCTTCCTCCAGAGGCTGATGATTCACACCAGGGGGTGGGTCAGGCGGTTGGCTCCACCCACCGAGGAGATCACAGCTCTGGAGGCGGGAAGAACCAGGCAGATAGTGAGGAGAGAGAGAGTGAGGAGGAAGTGGAAGGAGTGGAGGAGTAGCCCAGACAGGGCTAAAGTAAACAGCTAAGTGAAAGGAAAGAAAGGAAAGTAGTAAAGGAGGAAAGCAAGAGTGGTGACAGAGTGTGAAAAGCCTGAAGTAGCCCAGTTGAGTGCAGGGCAAGCCAGCAAGGTCAGCAACGGCGGTGACTGTCTGGAGGGGGACCGTTTGGACGTTCCTGGAAGGACCCAGTAGGCTGTGTGCCCGGTGGTCTGGAGCAGTGTTCCGAAGGACAGTCAGCACCAGGGCAGGGGCCTCTCGGACCCCGGCAAGGCTAGGAGTCGCCAAATTTGCCGAATCCGTCAGTGAAGGGGACGTAGATCCCCCAACAACCAAGTCCCGATTGAAGGCAACAGCTCAACCTGTACAACAGAGACACCGCCACCGCCAGGGCACCAGTCTCTGAGGGCCAGCGCCTGCGGGCAAAGAGTAGTGCTCCTCTGGCCCAGCTTGAAGCCGGGGAGCGGGTTACCGGTGGGGACCCATCGCAACCAACAAGTACACAAAGGGTGCAAGGAAGAGGGACATCACCGTCACCTACCGGGTGAGCAAGTGCAGCCGTCCGTGGGACCGTCTAACCAGCCGTTTGGTTTACCGTAAAAACTGTGTCAACGTCTCAGGCTGAGTGAGTACCACAGTGCCGCAAGGCACAGCGCTGCCCCCGCGTCCCTGCGCCCACCAGGCCCTGCACCTCCCAAGCCATCACCGGGCCCCGGGATCACCAACCCCTACCCACAGAGGGGCGACACAACACCTGGCTGCTCCGCATCACCATCCCTGGGATCCCCACACCGAGCAGCGGTGGTGAAATCACCACAGCCGTGGGTGGCGTCACGGACAATAAACAACCCCCACACCCAACAACCCCCCTTTCACTCACGGGCGAGGAGTGTCGCTCGAGAAAGCCCCCGGGATCCGGCCCACAGCTCGAGCCACCACTGAGCAGCGGCAGCCGCCGGACCCGAGCAGAAGGGGGTGAGCGTAGTGTGCTGACACCCTCCGCCCGCGACACCCTTTGATCGAGAAAATTGAACGTGAACTGCAAGGTTAGGCAAATTTGCCGTTGACTCTTCTGGGAAGTAATCATCTAATAAAAATGATGAGCTTTTCCAAGCTTCTCTATCCAATGCAGACAATCCCATTGCTTCTTAAACACTCGGATATGAACAGATTGACAAAAGCATTCTCACGTTTTTTGTGGAAGGGATATAGGCCGAGGATTAGTGCCAAAAAGCTAATGTTATCAACAGAAAATGGAGGGATCAGACTACCTAACATCAGGGAGTACAATTTGGCCTGTATCTTAAGACATGTAGTCGATTGGATTAGACGAACAAGTAGGTATTCTGACTGGGATATAGAGGCAGAATTTTGTAAACCTTGGGACCTGAGTTCAATCCTACATACCTCCATTCCAGATATTTGGTGAAATGAAGATGTTTTTGGATTAAAGTAGTCTGCCCAGAAACAGATTGACTGCCAGCCACTAAATTTAATAGCCCCTAGTTATTTATGGCCATAGCTTTCTCTACCAGAGATTAGTTGAATACCGGGATTTGTTTTTAGCTCTGGCCACTTTCTAATCTTTCTATTAGTTACAGGGTGTACCTAGAAAATAAAATCCGTGCCATTTCCAGACCGTGCCCACATTTTTATTTATCTTTCCTGGATGGCTGCAGGGATAGAAGGAATGAAAATATATGTTTAATGGCGTCCGCCGCTGCGTTCTCTAACGGCCATTTAGGCAAAATACAGACAATTCCTTTTCAAAGTAGAAATCGGAACAGCAGCCAAGCTCCTCCGAGAATGGATATGTTTAGAAAGTCCGGGACTGATCTGTTCTAGGAAATCTTCCAGCTCTTTAATCAGCCTGTTTTTATAATAAATCTAACTACTTAAACAATATAAGAAGGGAGCGCGGCTGCTCTCAAGAAACCGGAGAAAACCGCCGATAAGAGGGGTTATTGTGCAAATGGGGGAGAATAGGAACAAATAACTGCAGGGAAGTGTGTATACACTGTATATATTGTGGTGAGCACATTACATCCACAGATTTGGTAGTGTTTTGTATATCAGACACATTTAGTACAGGGGCATATATACCATACACTCACAGTTATGCATGGGTAAATTGTTGCACCCAATGCCCCCATAATAATGCCAATTAAGGTGCCCCATTATATACCACGTTTTGCCATCACCTACAGATGTGGAGCCCCGCATTACCTTCAGGTTGCCTCAGGGTCTTCAGGGTCTTCACGTGTTGGGAGTCTTCTGGCCGCAGGTAGGTCAGGTTAACTTCAGTGGGAATCGTGACGCCACTCTCGGTATTTGCTGTCAGGGGGTGACCGCCACTGCACTTTAGGCTAGCGCCACACATCCGTGCTGCCGGCACGTGTTTGTCATTTTTTACACATACCGGCGGCACGGAGACACGTTAACCAATGCTACCCTATTGTAGCAGGCACACACACGTAAAACCACACGGAACGTGTGTCCGTGTGCGTTTGTACGTGTGTGCGTTTTTCAAAGCGCTGACATGTCAGTGATTTCTCCCGCAGCACGGGTGTCACACGGCCCGCACCCGTACCACACGGGTGTAGTGTGGATGCGGTCCCGTGTGACACGCGCCGGAGAAAACACACATGTCAGTGAAAAAAAAACAAAACAGTAACTCACCTTCTCCAGCCCTCCTGTCTCTGCCGCTGCTGCCTCTTGCTGCCGACCGCCGCTCATTATTCTCATTGAATATTCACTTCACTGCCTGGCAGCAGCAGCAGCGGGGAGACGGGAGGGCTGGAGACCGAGGATCAGCACCACGGACAGCAGCGCGGACATCAGGAAGGACCAGGTGAGTATGATAATTACCGGTTCTACGTGTGCTATCGCGGATAGCACACGTAGAACACACGTGTCACGCACGTACCAGAGACACGTACTTACCTGCACGCAACACGCAGGGAAAATACGTGTCTCTCGGCACGTGCGTGAATTTCACGTGAGTGTGGCAGAAGCCTTAGGGAGCGCCTGGGGCTGATGGTAGATGCAGTCAGTTGTTGTGGCCTCCCGAGAGTGAGGCTGGCCCCAGTGTAAGTGTGTAGTACCACAGGTCGCAGAAGAACTCACACACAGGCAGCAATGTCTTTCAGGGTTTTTACTCACTTTCAGATGGTAACTGTGAGTCAACCCTGGCGATGCTATGATGAACCAGGTGGAACCAGGTATCCCTTTGGCTGATGTAGGGGTGACTGCTGACTCGCCTTCCTAGCCCTTCTGGTTTTGAGGTGACCCCGACTTGGAATACTGTGGGAATCACCCAGGGAAGTCGCAACTGCCGTTCTCCCCTTTCTGGCCTGTTTGCTGGCAGCGCGGACCAAGGTTAGGCTAGTTTCACACTTGCGTTGGACGGCTTCCGTAGCATTACGTTGTGTGACGGATGCAACGGATGCGTTGCATATAGTGGCACAACGCAATGCTACGGATCGTACAAAATAACAGAAAGCGTTATTTATTTATTTTTTTCTTCTTTACAGTACCGGCAGCCGACTAATGTGAACGATCAGCTGATCGCTCTTAATAGCCGGCGGCCGAGCGCCCTCACATGCCGGCGGCCGAGCGCTCAGCTGAGTGCTATAACGTGCCGGCGGCCGAGCGCTCAGCTAAGTGCCTTGACATGCCGGCAGCCGAGCGCTCAGCTGAGTGCTATAACGTGCCGGCGGCCGAGCGCTCAGCTAAGTGCCCTGACATGCCGGCGGCCGAGCGCTCAGCTGAGTGCCCTGACATGCCGGCGGCCGAGCGTTCAGCTGAGCGCTATAACATGCCGGCGACCGAGCGCTCAGCTGAGTGCCCTGACATGACGGCGGCCGAGCGCTCAGCTGAACGTTCGGCCACCGAGAAATAAAATAAAGTTTGTGATTAAATAAAAAAAAAGAGAGCATGCGCAGTGAAAAATAAAGGTTTCCGCTGCTCAAAAAAATGTTACATGCAGCGTTCCATCAAAATAACGACGCTGCGTCGTCCAGCGGATGCAACGCTGACACTTGCGTTACAGTGCGTCATCCATACAAGTCTATGGAGAATAGCGCAGTGCGTTAACGGATTGCGCTATTCTCCATAGTGACGGACTGCGCTGAACGCAAGTGTGAAAGTAGCCTTAAGATGGCTCCAGGAGGCTCAATCCTCCTTATGGGCCCCCTTGTTGCTGCTGATGCTGCGGACTCTGTGTAGGTTGGTGAGGCACATATAGCACCCTCACCGGCAGGTTTAGCAGGCTGAGTAGATGGGTTCCTGCTCTGAGGACCTGTTATCCCATATGGGCCTGGTCTACCGGCGGTCCCCTTCTCAGCCACCTCTTGCTACTGCCCTAGGTGGTTTTCAGGCAGCACCACTGGGTAGCCGTTCTCCCCCGTCAGCAGCCACAACAGGTGCAGGGTCTGACAGGGTCCTGCTCCTCTGCTCTACCCTTCAGACGCGGCTCCTCCACTCCTACTCCTTTGGCTACCTCTGCACAACTCCTCGTCTCCAGTCCCACTACCCACCACTAGCTGGGATGCGAGGGCCACGCCCCCTCCCTGGGTCTGCCCAGGGGTCCCCTCTAATCTGTGTGTGTGTTCCTGGTTACTAAGTGTCTGTGTGTCCACACCCTAGTCAGCCTTTGGGATTACCTGTGTTGTACTCATTCAGCCTGAGTGCAGTCCTCAGTGGTGCCTGACCAGGTCAGGGGCGCCACACAGACATATATGACAAGATGAATGTTTCTGATGAGATTCAGGATTCCTTGACTTTATAATATGTATACACTGCACCAATTCCAGACACTCAATTCTCTAGCAAAGAGATATCATGTATACGTTATCCTCATTTGCCCTCATCTGCTCATGTAAAGACCCAGCCGTCTGCACTACAGTCATTGTGGAACATACAGTAGATTTATATTTCCCCCCTGGGGTTTTCTGTATTAGGGCTCTCCTAGTGAGGTGGATTCACTAAGTCACAGGTCAGGGTGAACACACATGGACTGAGGGTGATGGTACTGTAGGAGATAGTCAGGAGACCCCCCACTCCTGCTACGTGTTGTATTAAAGTGTGAGCTATGCGTGTCATATATGTATTGTAGTTATATGTATTTGTTAGTGCAGAAAGAGTAATATGCAGGTGTTGGCAAGCACAGAAATAGATACTTTTGATAACTAAGGCAAAAATGCCCCCGGTTCCAGATGTCAGTTGAATTGGCTGATGTCTCCCCTCATTGAGACGGTGTATGGTTTATCCCAGACAGAAAAAGTGCGGGAAAGTGTCTTTGAGGACAGGGAGACTGTCTGAGGGAGAAGTGGAAGAAGTGGTTGTGCCACAGGTGCAGACAGTAAAGCTAAGACGTTGCCTGAGGAGAATCCGTTGAGCTTTCGGTGGGGGAGAGATACAGTGCCGGCCGCGAGAGTTCAGTGAACTGGACCGTGAGAAAACCCACAGTATTGCTCAGTCGGTACCCGTCCCAGGAGAAGACGTCGCCCGGAGGAGCCCAGCTGCCCCGTCACCCAAGAGAAGAAAAGCTGCCTCCGTTCGGCTCAAGAGAAGTGCACACCAACAGACTTCATACCCCGAGTGAGAGGACTGGTTACCTGGACAGTACCATGAGTTTGTCCCTGGGCACACTGGTTAAGGTTTAGTGCAGGCCTCCATAGTTAGAGTGTCCACACAGTCCCATTAAGGGAAGGCCAGTTAAGTTAGAACAAAGAGTAGCGAAGTACAGGTATATATTATCTGCAGTTATTTATACTGTTATCCACTGTAATAATTAAGGCAACAGTTGTAGTTCGCTCCAGCTAAATAGCTCAATTGTGTATTATCCTCCTTTTCCAAAATACCCCTTCCCCTGTTGCCAAGCAGCCTTTACATGTTATCTCCCTGCAATAAAATACACCATTTTGTCGGTAAACTCGTCTGGTATCGTAACTTGCTCTGCTCAGCGGTGGTCCCTTGGTCATCGCTAAAGTACAGCGGCAGAAAATTCCGAATGACATACGAAACAACACAACCAAGACCACGGGGTAAGTTGGGCGGTAGGCAGGCAATTGGAGCAGGGCACACAAAAAGACCCAGAGCCAGGGGTGTAGACATACAAAGTAACAGAAGAAGTGTGTGTGTATATATATACGGTGTATATATATATATATATATATATATATATATATATAGCTATTGAAGGAATTTCTGCACCGTACTGTGAACAAGTCAAAGGAAAAGTCGTTGTACTTACAGTAGACGAAAGGTTAATTAGCAAACAAATGGAATGGCGCTGACAGCAGAGTTGATCAAGAAAAATGTTTCTTTAGAAACAAAAACAGTGATGCAGCAGCATTGTAGTGTGAACTAGTCCATAGATGAGTTTATTATGATTACAGCAGACAAAGAGTCGATAAGCAGGTCCAAGCCAGGAAGTAGATGCAGATTGTAGAAGCCACAGGAGTTTGCAGAGATTGCACCTGTTAGAACTGGTGGGATAAAACTCAAAAGGACAGGGTATCAGTACACAAAGCTGACTTAATACTCAGACACATCTGAGTCACAGAATCAGCTTTAATAGGCCTTGTTTAATGACAACACTGGAGTAAGCAGAGCAACTTGCGAAACACAATGTGGAGAATAGCAAAGGGTGATGGACATAGGCAAAAGGCTTCGAGACTTGCCCTGGAGTCTAGTCATGTGCGTAATAATAATCAGATTACAAAACAGCAGCAAATGCTGAAAAAAACAAACAAGAAAAAACATTACACACCTTCTTTCCCTCATTGATCTACTGCCTCCTATGTATAAGAATATAACTACTTTAATATTGCCCCTTTGTACAAGAATATACTTGCTATAATACTGCTCCTATATGCAAAAGTATAACTAGTATAACACTGCCCAATATGTACAAGAATATAACTACTATAATACTGCTCCTATGTACAAGAATATAACTACTATAATACTGCTCCTATGTACAAGAATATAACTACTATAATACTGCCCAATATATACAAGAATAAAACTACTATAATACTGCTCCTATGTACAAGAATGTAACTACTATAATACTGCCCAATATGTAGAAGAATAAAACTACTATAATACTGCTCCTATGTACAAGAATATAACTACTATAATACTGCTCCTATGTACAAGGATATAACTACTATAATACTGCTCCTATGTACAAGAAAATAACTACCTATAAGGCCTAAGACACACGGCATGAAAATCGGACCAATATTACGCTATGTGCCAGCGCCCATGAGCGATTATTTTCTTAGCCCTAATAAGACCGAGAAAACAATCGCAACATGCTGCGATTGCAATGTGATCCTAGATTCTTTCGCACCCATTCAAGTCTATGGGGCGAGAGAAAAATCGCACTGCACTCATATTACACCGGTGTACTGCAAGTGCAGGGTGAGAATGGCAATAGCCGGCAACGGAGGAGAGAGGGAGTTAAATCCCTCCCCTCTCCTCCGCAGCGCCAGCCCGTCCCCTCTTCAGCACTGGCACGCCCCTCCTCAGAGGAGGCCCGTCCCCCGCAGCTGTGGTCCGATCGCACGATTGGACCTCAGTCGCTGTGACACTCGCATGACACTCGGCTCTGCTGTACTGCCAGAGTGAGCCGAGTGTCATGCGAGGATCACTTTAGTGCCCCGTGTGGCCCCGGCCTAATACTGCTCCCTATGTGTAAGGCTAGTTTCACACTTGCGTTGAATGGCATCCGTTGCATTGCGTTGTGTGACGGATGCAACGGATGCGTTGCATATAATGGCATAACGGAAAGCTTTTTTTTTTACACTTTTACCGGTAGCAGACTATTTTGAACGATCAGCTGATCACCCGGCTGCTCAGCTGATCGCTCTCAAAAGCTGATCGTTCGGCCACTGAGAGACAAAAGAAAGTTTCTGTGATTTAAAAAAAAAAAAAAGATGAGCATGCGCAGTGAAAAAATAAAGGATTCCGCTGCTCAAAAAACGTTACATGCTGCGTTCCTTCCGCCCGGCGGAAGCAACGCGGCGTCGGCCAGCAGAAGCAACGCAGGTGCTTTTGGCACAATCCGTTGTCCATACAAGTCTATGGGAAACAGCGGAATCCATTAACGGATTCCACTGTTTTCCAAAAGGGTGGATTGCGACTGAAGGTAATTAACGCAAGTGTGAAAGTACCCTAACAGGCTGCAAGGTGCTGCAAAAGCTGTCATTCCTGTGTGTGACTCCTTGTCTGTGGAGAGGAATGAGAAAGCTGCAGGACATGGAAACTCCTACCTGACAGAGGTGGGGGGCAGAGGAGAAGGGAGCAGCGTGCGCAGGGTGAGAAGAGACAAGCTGAAGGGAGAGAGTTGGAAAGAACTGTAGAGAGCTGTGGTCGGGAACTGTAGTCAGTAGCTCTTGCCGAGGTGAAGGCCTGCTGTTAGCCAGGACATCACCCCGACACCCAGAGAGTGACTAAAAGCCTTTTCCCTGTTAAGGACACTAGAGGACCCCTGCAAAAGACGACATCCGAGTGGAGGCCCTAGAATGCTGAGGAGGAGAGAGGACACATCTGCTTGTGGACGATTGGATTGATCCCCTGTTTGGCGCCTAAGACCCCAGGAGGACGGGACGCTTCACAGGCCTGTGACAGACTCTGCCAGGCAGTACAGTACCTTCGGGACAGTTATACCTGAGTATACCCAATGTGCTTATAGTATATGCGCATATACAGTCTCTCTGGGTGTTGTGTAATGTTACAGTTTAGGCAGGTAAGTTGTAAGTTGGTGTGGAGTCTCAAAGATCCCCCTGCAGCCGCACTCATGATTTACACCCCCTGTTGCTGTGTTAGGTGCTCCAGATTGAAGACTGTTAGGGGTACTTTGCACGTTGCGACATCGCTACTGCGATATCGTCGGGGTCAAATCGAAAGTGACGCACATCCGGCGCCAGTAACGATGTCGCCGCAACATGTAAAGCCTAGATGCGCCGATTTACAATCGCAAAAGCGTCGTAAATTGGCGATCTGTGTAGCGTCGGTCATTTCCATAATTTCGTAACGACCGATGTTACGATGTTGTTCCTCGTTCCTGCGGCAACACACATCGCTGTGTGTGAAGCCGCAGGAGCGAGGAACATCTCCTACCTGCGTCCACCGGCAATGCGGAAGGAAGGAGGTGGGAGGGATGTTTACGTCCCGCTCATCTCCGCCCCTCCGCTCCTATTGGCCGCCTGCAGTATGACATCGCTATGACACTGCACGACCCGCCCCCTTAGGAAGAAGGCGGGTCGCCGGCCAGAGGGACGTCGCAGGGCAGGTGAGTGCGTGTGAAGCTGCCGTAGCGATAATGTTCGCTACGCCAGCTATCACCAGATATCGCATGTGCGACGGGGGCGGGGACTATCGCGCTCGGCATTGCTACCATCGACTAGCGATGTCGCAGCGTGCAAAGTACCCCTTAGGCAAATCTGTTCCAGGTTGCTGTGAAACAAACTGGGGAATTTTGAGACGGTCACACCAAACCAGAAGTAGATCTCACTGTATGGTTTTGCTATGTTCGTCTGGGGAAAGAGTCAGCGTACTGCTGTATATACTTTACTTCCCCTCCCCCAACCTTGTCAGTAAAATTTAGTTGATTAACTTTCTGCTTCTGATTCGTGACCCGCTGGATCCCTAACGGAACTCCAGTCCTTACACTATGTACAAGAATATAACTACAATAATACTGCCCTATATAGAAGAATATAACTACTATAATACTACCCCATTTATTTTTTCACTCCACTTCGGGGACCCATGGAGCTAGTGGGAGGGCAACCAATAATAGACATTGTCACAGAGGGTGGGCGGGGAGAACAGTGAATATTCACAAGCTTTAATGAGCAGATCCAGAAACTTGTTAAATATAATTGTCCTGCTTTAATCACCATTTTGCTTCCTTTTGCAGTCCTCTAGCCTTTACTAGCACCATTTTATAGCACTTAATTTTGGGTCCCCATAAACATATGCAGTTTGGGGTTTCGGCACAAGTTCGGGTCAAATCCGTTCCTGAACCGGATTTTTTTTTTAAAGTCTGGCTGAACCCGCCGAATTCAAATGTAATGCTCGCCGGTTTTGCGACAGCGAGTAGGAGTGGATCCACGAGATCACAGGAGGACCCGAGCTAACCCTGATGTGGGAGGGTCTTAACTAAAGGTCCACTGAGTATACATCAAAGTCTCAAACAGTAAGGGTGGGCTTGGCTGCTGGTAGACGCCAGGTGCAACTCCCAGAGCAGTGTCTGGGACTATGGCAGCTAACCTTCAAGACCGGGATGGGCTCAGGTACATGCAGGTACAGTCTCCAGTGATGGCGGGTGAAGCAGGACTGCTGATGCAGACAGGTACAGAGGGCCTAACAGATACTGATAGGTATGAGACGACGCATACAGTGACAGGCAACAGGCACAGATACAGGAAAAGGATATGGGACAAATGGGACCTGACAACTAGCTAGCTAGGTAGACACTAACTGACCATGTTGCACAGGTTTATCCCCTAGTGGGAGGATGCCATAGGCTAAGAGGCACTTCCAGGTAGCAGTTTGCCAGCCGTTTGAGAGCAGAGAAGATGCGCGCGCCCTAAGCGCACCTCCGGGAGACCTGTGTGACATGCACAGGCCCAGGAGCAGAAGGTAGCAGGAGCACACATGAATGGTGGTGGAGAAGCAAGGGAGGGCGCAGGTCGGCTGCTGCAGTAAGTATGTCAGCGTCCCTGCTGCCAGCTTTACACCGAATGTCTACGGGTTGACCCATCTTTATTTACAACTCATGGCACTGTACCTAATCTCCCTTGACATGCATGGCAGAGAAAAATTGATAAAAGGTTGCAAAACAGTGTAGTTCAGATGGAGGATAAGCAGCCCTGATCAAGTTCCAAAGAAATTCAAGCTGTCCTGCAGGTTCAGGGGTTATCAGTATCAATGAAATTAAACACTATGGCAGGAGAACCAGGAGGACCCCACTGCTGACACAAAGATAAAACCTAGACTGTGTTTTGCCAAAATGTATGTGAGTAACCAAAATCCTTCTGGGAAAGCGTCTTGTGGACAGAGGAGACCAAGACTGAGCTTTTTAGTAAAGCACATCATTCTACTGTTTACCGAAAACAGTATGAGGCCCACAAAGAAAATAATACAGTACCTACAATCAGATATGGTGGAGGCTCAAAGATGTTTTGGGGTTGTTCTGCTGGCTTTGGCACTAGGGGCCTTGAAGGTGCAAGGCGTCATGAAATCTGAAGGATTTTGGGTGTGCAATGTGTGTCGCCCTGGACCAGCCAGGGGCCACAGAGAACAACACCAACACACCCTACACCCCGGTTAGGCACATCTAAGCCAGACACAAAACCCTTGCTGCCTTCCCCAGGGGCTGATGTCCACACCAGGGGGTGGAGCCAGGCGGTTGGTCTCCACCCACCGAGGAGTTCACAGTCCTGGAGGAGGGAAAAGGAGCAGTTGAGTTTTGACAGTGAAAGTGGAAGGAGGGAAAGTGAGCAGTAGTGAAGTGGCAAGAGAGCAGACAGAGGTGAGCCCGGGTGTGTGGCCCGGACGGAGCAGCAAGGTTGGCAGACGGTGGTGACCATCTGCAGGAGTGGCCTATCGGAGTTTGCCGTAAGGACCGTGGACGGGCGGTGGCCCGGCGGTACCGGACCGGTACACGAGGAGAAGCCAGCACCATTGGCAGGGGCTTTTCGGACCCCGGCAAGGCTAGGAGTCGCCGTGAATTTGCCGAATCCATTAGTGAAGGGGACCTCCTGGGTTTCCAAACAGTCAAGTCCCGACAGAAGGCAACCGTCCAACCGTGAAGGGGAGACACCGCCACCGCCAAGGGCAACCGTTTCCCAGGGCCAGCGCCTGCGGGCAAAAGGGGCTCCTCCGGCCCACATCCAAGTCGGGGAGCGGGTTACCGGTGGGAACCCATCGGAATCAACATAGAACATAGGTGCAGGGAGAGACAGTCATCACTAACCTACGGGGAAGAAACAACCGCAGCCGTCTGGGGGCCCCGTCCATCCAGCCGTGTGTTTTACCGAGAACTGTGTCATCGTCTCAGGGTGAGTGAGTACCCCCGTGCCGTACGGCACAGCGCTGCCCCCGCGACCCTGCACCTCACCAGGCCCCGCAACCCGCCTGCCATCCAGCCCTACCCTATCACCGGGCCCCGGGACAACCAACTCCCTACCCACGGAGGGGAGAAATAACAACTCATCTGCTCCCTGTCACCGCTCCCGGGATCCCCGTTCAGAGCAGCGGTGGTGTCACCAAAATCACCACAACCGTGGGTGGCATCACGGACAATATCCATAATCAAAACCCCCACAACCAATCATTACCCCTTTTCACTCACGGGCGAGGAGCGCCGCTCGAGTCCCCGGGATCCGGTCCACCGCTCGAGCCATCACCGAACAGCAGCAGCGGCCGCAGCAGCAGCGGCAGCCGGACCCGAGCAGTGGGAGAGCGCAGCGTCCCCTCCTCCGCCCGCGACAAATGTAGTGCCCAGTGTCAGAAAGCTGGGTTTGTGTCCTATGTCATGGGTCTTCCAGCAGGACAATGTCCCCAAGCATACTTCATGAAGCCCCAGAATTGGATGGAAACAAAGCACTGGAGAATTCTGAAGTGGCAGCAATGAGTCCGGATCTAAATCCCATTGACACCTGTGGAGAGATATTAAAATTGATCATGAGACAAGACTGTTTCTCCATGTTGCATTACACAATGTACAGTGTACAGGACACAGATGTCACCACAATACAGTAGTAAAAGTGATGGCGTAATCCCGACCGTCACAGTGTGATTCCTGACTGATTGCCATCTGTAATTATTTTCACTGTTTTTAACTACCTTGTGAAACTTTATTATGGCAGATCTGTGTGTAGACGCATCACATGACTCGATGGTTACACAACTACACATACAAGATTCATGACTTAGTTGTTATGTCAGAAGTGATGTTGATGATTGGGCAGCGTGCTATAATGACTGCATATCACTTCTACTAGCAATCATAAACTCCTTAATGACATTGGTTGTCCATGTACGGTGGATGTGCGCACTGTTTATATTTATTAAGTGTGTCGCTGCATCCCTGCACTTCTTTCTCTCTGGCAGGGACGCACTCTGACTCACCACCGTGGCCGGGTCCTTCCTGCAGCCTGTCCATCCTTCCTTGTTGGTATTAGTGACTTTGCCTGTCCGTCCTCCTCTGTTGGTGCTAGAGACTCTGCACTTGAGACTCAGTCCTGTCTGTCCTGGGGGTCAGCTGCCACAGTCCTGGCCTCTACCCCATGCAAGGGTAGGCCCGGGATCACCCTGTGGTCTAGTAGGTCCACTTCTAGCTTGCCGCAGTACCATTCCCCGGCGGCGAGCATTACAATAAGCTAAGGACCTAAGCCAGCTCCATGCAGCACAGGATCCAGCTGTTACACCTGAGCATTACTGATGTGACTGGAGCATTTTCCATTCTCAACAGGTTAAGCATGACAGAAGCAGTTAAAAGGCTTCAACATGGTGACCATCTGTTCTGACGGCTAGCACCCTCGAGAGAGTGTCTATGACTTGCCATATCAGCCAGGGGCCTACTACAAGCCACTTAAAGGGCTTCTCCACATTGGAAATCCCAATTTATGATCAGCTTTCATTAAGGATGACTGTCAGTAAGTGTTACATTTTGCAACAGTGCCCCCAGAGGGCAAATTAAGTAGTGCAAAGTGAATATTCACATCAATCAATTGTCTGTGTAATGCAGGAGAGGACAGGTCCTTCATTCCTAGAGATACTTTAAAGTCACTGTCTGCTTTAGCTAGACGATTATCCTGAACTAAGGACTCTCGTTCTTTAAGGTAGCACTCCAGTAATATTTTATTTATTTATTCTGAAACTATTTCCCGAATTTATATAATTCAGCTAGTACTACTAAATATAATTATTCCATTGTATCTGAAAATTCATGAATGTCTTCTCTTTACTTGGGTCATGTAATAACTTGGTGATTCCCCCCTTGGTAGTTTAATGTCTCTGAAGTGGGTCACCATCTGAATCCGCAGAAGTTCCTCTATGATTAAGCTGCATGGACTGAACCACTGAAGTTCACCATTGGTGTGCGGAAACTCCTATCACAGTTACTGATGATGATTACACGAGTTGTCTGTTGGCAAACCCAACAAACAATTGATCATCATGAATCCAGCAGCTAAATAAATTCTAATGCTTCGTTGTCATTGCTATGAGGAAGGCACATCAGACTATAAAGTTCCTCATCAAATAAATGGCTATCCATGTTATACCCAGCCCGTCCGGATCCAACAGAGCAAAGGAGCAGAACCCCTATGGGGGTCTATGAAAAGCGGTCATTATCCATGGACAGTATCTGGTATAACACCTCACTTGATGAAGTCTAAACTCCCATACGAGATAACGGTTAAAAAGTATTATTTTAGGAGTACAAATTCTTCTAATAAACAATAAAATACAAAGGCTTTTTGAAGATATTTTTTGATAGACCCATCTGTTTTTTGGTAAAAAAAAATTGTTGGCAAATAAAAGGGAGATTGTTGCTTAAAAAAAAGAGAAAATAGAGTTTACCAGGAAAAAAAAAAATCTTTATTACATATTCAATAACATTTTTACTGCTGTTTGATCCTGACTTGCTTTTTAGATATTTGATAAATGTTGTATTTATTGAAAAATGTACTTTAGGGTTTGTTAATGTGTTGAAAAAGAATAAGAACACCAAACAAAAATATACATGAATTGATATTCTGACAACTTTATGACATTAACATACAACTATATCTACTATGTAAAAATGTAAAATACTTTAAATACCCATAGTCGTGCAATTCTAGGGCAGTAGTGTTGTGCGTATGTGTGTCCAACTTGGCGTCTTGTGACACCTGGAGGACTATGAACTCACAGGGTCATTCATAGAAAGTCACGACTGTTCTGTTGGTCAATTTTGAGATCTTTGAGAACAATATGGAGGGTTTGATGAGGAAGTGGGGTAGCACCGGATCCATAGCCAATGAAGACAACATGTGCTCAGACACCGGTGGTTGTTGCAGACGACCAGGAGAGGCTTATGAGTAGAGATGAGCGAAGCCATGGAAATTCAGTTCGGCAGGTGCAACTGAAGCAGGCCTCCAGGGTTCGGACTTGTTCCAAACCCCAATGGAAGTCACTGATTGGCACTTTGGGTCTCCACCCATATACAGGCAGCCATAAGCAGAGCATTTCTGGGGCAGTTTGGGCTGGGGTTTCCATTTTTTGGTGGGGTTGAACACTACATCCGATCACTCTGTTTTTACCCCAATGCGAGCCGTTCAAACACTGCAAGTGGCTCAGTAAGGGCTGAGCACTGAGCACTGAGCGTACCCGAGCACAGCGATGCTTGCGCAAGTGGCCACTATACGTAAAGCAACTGAACTCCGATCCCAAACCTGAATTCTGGTTTTCTCGTAGGGTCGGTGTTCGGCACGAACACCGAACATTGGGTTTGATCATCTCTAATTATGAGAAGCCTAAGGAAATCTACACAAAAACAATTCCAGCAAAAGCACGTCAACAAAACAACATGTCCACATGAAGAGAAGTCACTTCTCCTGAAGCCACAAGTATCAGCTTCTGCAAGAACTCAAGGACTGGGATAAATACGAGACTTTGAAGTAGTGTAATTGGCTACTGGATACCATCGTAGAATATATTTGGACCCGTTACAATACATCATGTCTGATGAGTGGTGGTTCCATATAATTGGTTGTGGTTATTCACAAAATAATAAATAAAATTTATGCAAGCTGTGCCAACAGCAAATCATGATCCCAAAAATTGGCTTTGGTGCTCGGCTATGGGTACACGGATTATGGATCATACATTTGTTGATATAAATGTGGGCACAGCAATGTACTGTACATGGACGTCTGCCACAGGTAACTGATCACGAGTGTACTGTTTATCCCAGATCTGTATCTTTGGTGTATAAGGTTGACCTTCCATTATTTTGATCCCTCTCATTCACACAAGAAAACACAAAAAGTCACGTAGCATCAGCATGCAAACCAAAGAAGGAAAAATGGTGCCAACACGTTGCTAACAAGTTGGTCCATCGGCCACGTCAGTAATCTTTGGCCACTGGATTGGAGATGTGAGAATCGACTTTTTCCTATTGGCATCTACGGCTTTTCTTGGTGCGATTTCACATGTTTGACATGACGCAACAAAGACGTCGCTCCAGGCCACTAATCAAAAGAAGGACCATAGATAAGGTAAGGTTGATTAGGTAAGAGGTGGTTCTCATGTCTCTTGTCCATCAGACAGAAATAACGCATACGGCTGATGGACAGGGTCATGCAAATCACATCTACAAACAAGGATAAAGTAAAAGGTCCACAAAAAAAATGTATAAGTGGAAAGTGAAGTTCCACCTTTGTGGCACTATTTTTTGTTGCTCCAATGCTTCAAATAAACAATAAAATAATGCTTTTTATGCTTGACTTTGCGCCTTGTGTATGCTGTTCTCCATTTTTACTTTTGGGTTTCATTGGCAGCTATAAACTGGGTCTTTGCGGAGCTCCTACAATGTTACTAGAGGCTAGAAAAAGTTTCCTGTCTTTGAGGACCAAATTTTGACATCCGTGAAACTGAATATACATTATAGACCATTATAATATAGACCTCAATGTATTGACCGACCGCGGGTCTTTCGATCAAGATAACAGCAGGTAGGAGTGTGCCTTGAGGGTCTTACTGTAATATTCGTAACCCTGACATTCACAGGATCTCTTTGCAAGACCTTACCTGAGGTTTTGTCACACAAAGTTTTGCACAAATTTGGGGGACTGTCATTGCGGCATTGGGCTGTGTTCAGATTGCAGATTCTGACACTTCTCCCGATGGTTTCTCTGGTGTCTGAGATCAACACAGGCAGACCTGCTGTGTGCTGATTCATAGGCAGGATAGCAAGAGTTAATCTCTGCTAGTCTGCTTGCTCCTTTAATCACATGTTGTGGTGAAGCCTATCACATTTGCTCCCCTCCTATTTATACTGGTTGAATCATTCTACCCATGCCAGCTATAGTTTATTCTATGTTGGTCTGTGAGGTGTGGTGTCCCAGACTCTCTGGTGAAAGCTGTGTTTAAGTTGTTCCTATTGCTTGCAGTGGTTGTGGAGGAGGAGTCAGAACTGGACTGGTTAGGAGCAGGGCCAGGAAGGAGACTCGGGCATCTCCACCATCAGGAGTTTCCCTGAAGTTAGGGATAGCATAGGGGCCCTTAGCTTGAGGGTCAGCTTAGGACTCCTGGTTCCCGCTATCCCATAGTCATCATGATAGGCTATCAGACAGAGAAGATATGTATTAGAAGCTGGCTACATCAGTCTGCATACTGAGTTTTTGTATAATTTTGTAACCATTGCAAATGTAGCCCCATCTCATTTGAAAGCCTGTGTAGGACTCTCCTCTAGGGGAACTCAAAATGGGAAATGGGAAAGGCCCAAAGAATCATAAAAAGGCTAAAAAAGGGCCTTTCTTCTCCAGGTGGCCAAACCAAGCACTATAATCGAAGAGCAATGATCTATGTGTCCCATAGTTCCTGGAGTACTCTTGGACCATACCAGATGACAGTACTTGCTTAGTGAAATTGTGTAGGGATACACTGCAGAGTGAGACAGCCATGGTCAAATAACCTATGGGGCAGTTTTCCCTTCGAAGTCCATGTATCAGTATTAGGGTCATAGCAGTCAAAGGAATCGGAGTCCTCAATGGTGTTGTCCACGGTCAGACATCGGCCGCCCGTTACGTAAATTTTGTTCTGCAGAACGGTGGCGCCATGGTGCATTCGTCTGTCCTTCATGTCGGCACATTTCGCGAATGTATTTTGCATCATATCATAGGCAATGATTCGTCTGGTGTAACCTAGAACAAAAACGTCACATTCAGTTCTGTTGAAAAGTTCATGGCAGAAACTGTCACATAAATGAGGTTATACGGAGCAGAAGATGCAAATTTTGACCCACAAGCTTTACGTAATCATTTTTCCACAACTCCTCTGTTATACTCCAGTCACATCTAGAGCTGAATTCATAATTCTTCTTATTATATCCAAAAAGTCTGGTGCTCTGGAGCCCTAGAGAAGAGGGTGACCCTAATACCTCTAAAGCCCACTTTACACGTTGCAATTAGTTGTACAATCGCATTTGCGATGTGACACGCCCAGGTTGCATACGGGATCTATGAGATTGCACGTAGGTCGTTCATTTGCTGTCACACGTGCGTTAGTAGTCTATGTTAAATTGATCAATGTTATGTGCGATCCTTTAGATCATGTGATCTGTGACGTATGCATTGGGCACCCTTTTTTTTTTATTTATTGACTTGCCAAGCGTGTGTAATGTGTAGGGATGCGTTTTTACTATGTCATCTGCCATTCAGCTCTGCTACATGGCCGCTGACAGCAGACACAGACAGCCATGTAGCAGAGCTGAATGGCAGATGACAGCAGACACAGAGCCGCACTGTCAGAATGAACTCGGGTGAACTTCACCCGACTTCACGGTCATGCTGCGGCTCTGTCTGTGTCGCGTCCTGATTAGCGGTCACCAGTGAAGGACTCACCGGTGACCGCTAATCTCCTAAATTACTGAAGTTAGCAGCCCTCTCTCATACTCACCAATCCCCGATCCCCGGCACTGCACGGCGTTCACACTGCTCCGGCGGCTTTTACTGTTTTGAAAAAGCCGGCCGCCCATTAAACAATCTCGTATTCCCTGCTTTCCCCGCCCACCGGCGCCTATGATTGGTTACAGTGAGACACGCCCCCACGCTGAGTGACAGGTGTCATACTGCACCCAATCACAGCAGCCGGTGGGCGGGTCTATACTGTGTAGTGAAATAAATAATTAAATAATTAAAAAAAACGGCGTGCGGTTCCCCCCAATTTTAAAACCAGCCAGATAAAGCCATACGGCTGAAGGCTGGTATTCTCAGGATGGGGAGCTCCACGTTATGGGGAGCCCCCCAGCCTAACAATATCAGTCAGCAGCCGCCCAGAATTGCCGCATACATTATATGCGACAGTTCTGGGACTGTACCCGGCTCTTCCCGATTTGCCCTGGTGCGTTGGCAAATCGGGGTAATAAGGAGTTATTGGCAGCCCATAGCTGCCAATAAGTCCTAGATTAATCATGTCAGGCGTCTATGAGACACCCTCCATGATTAATCTGTAAATTACAGTAAATAAACACACACCCGAAAAAAATCCTTTATTAGAAATAAAAAACACAAACATATACCCTGGTTAACCACTTTAATCAGCCCCAAAAAGCCCTCCTTGTCCGGCGTACTCCAGGATGCTCCAGCGTCGCTTCCAGCGCTGCTGCATGGAGGTGACCGGAGCTGCAGAAGACACAGCCGCTCCGGGCACCTCCACGCAGGTAATGAAGACAGCCGCGCGATCAGCTGAGCTGTCACTGAGGTTACCCGCTGTCACTGGATCCAGCGGTGGCTGCGGGTAACCTCAGTGACAGCTCAGCTGATCGCGCTACTCACCTCAGTTGCTGCGTGGAGGTGATAGGAGCGGCGGTGAGTAGCGCGATCAGCTGAGCTGTCACTGAGGTTACCCGCGGCCACCGCGGGATCCAGTGACAGCGGGTAACCTCAGTGACAGCAGCTGATCGCGCGGCTGTCTTCATTACCTGCGTGGAGGTGACCGGAGCGGCTGTGTCTGCTGCAGCTCCAGTCACCTCCATGCAGCAGCGCTGGAAGCGACGCTGGAGCATCTTGGAGTACGCCGGACAAGGAGGGCTTTTTGGGGCTGATTAAAGTGGTTAACCAGGGTATATGTTTGTGTTTTTTATTTCTAATAAAGGATTTTTTTCGGGTGTGTGTGTGTTTATTTACTGTAATTTACAGATTAATCATGGAGGGTGTCTCATAGACGCCTGACATGATTAATCTAGGACTTATTGGCAGCTATGGGCTGCCAATAACTCCTTATTACCCCGATTTGCCAACGCACCAGGGCAAATCGGGAAGAGCCGGGTACAGTCCCAGAACTGTCGCATATAATGTATGCGGCAATTCTGGGCGGCTGTTGGCTGATATTGTTAGGCTGGGGGGCTCCCCATAACGTGGAGCTCCCCATCCTGAGAATACCAGCCTTCAGCCGTATGGCTTTATCTGGCTGGTTTTAAAATTGGGGGGAACCGCACGCCGTTTTTTTTAATTATTTAATTATTTATTTCACTACACAGTATAGACACGCCCACCGGCTGCTGTGATTGGGTGCAGTGTGACACCTGTCACTCAGCGTGGGGGTGTGTCTCACTGCAACCAATCATAGGCGCCGGTGGGCGGGGAAAGCAGGGAATACGAGATTGTTTAATGGGCGGCTGGCTTTTTCAAAACAGTAAAAGCTGCCGGAGCAGTGTGAACGCCG
The DNA here is from genome assembly GCF_048569485.1 of Anomaloglossus baeobatrachus. Lineage (NCBI taxonomy): Eukaryota > Metazoa > Chordata > Amphibia > Anura > Aromobatidae > Anomaloglossus > Anomaloglossus baeobatrachus. The sequence goes on from NC_134358.1 coordinate 45,222,347, forward strand.
TGCAGCGCCGGGGATCGGGGATCGGTGAGTATATGAGAGAGGGGGATAGACTGACATGGACAGAGAGTGAGGGACAGAGATAGTGACCGACTGACAGAGATTAGTGACTGACAGACATTGTGAGGCGCTTCAAAACGCAGCTTTTCAGCTGCGCTCTGAAGCGGACCTTTTTTAAGCTGCGGTGCAGAGCGCACACCTGCGCACATAGCCTCAGACACCAAAATCGTATGAGGGATGTCACACGTTACAATTCACTAGGTTCGTGCAACAAAACGCTCAATTCTAGACAAAGATACGATGTGTTTGCGATCAACGGTTTTGCGTTCAATCCTGATCGCAAGTAGCTGTCACACGCAGATACCTCACAAACGATGCCGGATGTGCGTCACTTACAACTTGACCCCAACGACGGATTGTGAGATATATTGAAGCGTGTGTAGCGGGCTTAAATCAGAGTGACTATATTTCTTTTCTCATCATCATAAATGTGTAAAACCGCAAAGTGCTTGTAAAAACAAACAATTTAGCAATTTATCTCTGATACGAAATCACAAGAATGGATGGGTTTTAATGCTATAGTTTGCTGCTTGTTTCCTAGGTTAATGGCCACCTATGAGGTCTACTAGAACAGTCTAGAAGTGGCCAGTTTCCTAGACAAGAAGTGAGAGCTTGCAAGCTCTTTGCTAGAAGGCATGTAAGCGCTGCTCTGAATCTGCATGGATTGCTGGATCTGAAGAGCCTCAGTCCCTCCGCGCTCCTCCAATGCTGCAGAACTAAAGCGGTCTCTGCTACTGTATCATCATGGGCGGGTGCTCAGTTTTGGCCAACGGTGCAACAATTCCACTGGTCCAAACTGTCAGTCTTCCAAATTGCCCCCCTGCTAATGAGAAGATGGTATGCTGGGCAGCAATGCACTCCTGAATATCAATCATGACAACAACCCTTGACCCCATTTTTCTTATTTTATTCTCTACACCCCTTAATATAAGCATTCTACCACCCTTGTTTTCTTACATTGTCTTGAAGTAAAAATGTTTAAAAAGTCCTACATTCCCTGCAAATTGGACTAGTCTCCCACAAAATGTGTTCGGCTGCTGAAATTAACGATCTTACCTTTATCTGGCTCAATATATAGATGCCGCGGGCTTACCCTTTAGTGGGAGGGGCTTAACTAAGCACCTGCCACGAGGCAAACGCCAGGTACCACTTCCAGGGCAGTGATCAGGACAGTGGCAGCTGACCCCCAGGACAGCATATGGATTCATGTACCAACACAAGTACAGGCAGGTATAGGTGGGATAGCTATGGTATGGTGGGCACACAGCAGCATGAAGGCATCTTCAGCATACAATAAAGCTTGTTGATTGCCTGTGATGCATTCTTTCAACAAACTCAGACACATACTTTTTAAAAGTCCATTTTTGAGATTGAGACACAGACACCCAATGTCCTGTACGAACCCCCGAACATTATTATTTGAATTCGCTCATCCCTAGTCAGCAGGTTTTTGCCACCTAATCTGAAAGAAACATGATGTAGGGAGAGATCCTGATTCTAGTGTTGTGTTGCTTAGTTTATTGGGTGCATCAGATCTGATAGAATCAGTTTCTATGCTGCAGATCTAGTAGAGATCTGAATCCTGAGATGTCTATAGCTCCGCCCACACCACTGATTGGCAGCTTCCTGTGTACACTTTATATTGACAGAAAAGCTGCCAGTTAGTGGTGGGTGGCAGGCTTGGACCAGGATGCTCGGGACACCTAGTCTAAAGGCCCTGTCACACACAGAGATAAATCTTTGGCAGATCTGTGGTTGCAGTGAAATCATGGTCATATTGTTCCATTTGTACACAGCCACAAACCTGGCACTGATTGTCCACAATTTCACTACAACCACAGATCTGCCACAGATTTATCTCTGTGTGTAAAGTGGCCTTAACATTGATAATCTCCAGCTGATAAAACACTTTTTTTTTATTGAAACAGCAAAACACAGCCAAGTAAATGACACCAATACAGTGACACAGACATAGCAAAAACCTGCTGATAAATTCTATTTAAGAACTCACCTCCAATTATTATAATCTTTTCTCCAACAACAACTGCCGGGGCGCACACGTTTTTTACCATTCTTGTCTCCATCCGGAACCACATATTTCTGAAAACATGGTAGACCTAAGATATAAGGACAAGAAGTTACTATATATAATGTATACTGAAGGTATGTTAAGGAGCACAAAATAGGGTTTTATCTGGTATAAACGAAATAAAAGAGAAAGAGGTACACTTACCTTTTCAAGTTGTGTGACACACAACAAGATACACGCTTAATAATGGAGACGCTGCTGCAGATACACGAGTGCACAGGACAGTGCAGACAAAGGACAGAAGACGTGTTCACTGTTCACTCCGCGCTGCTGCTGAAGACTTTCCAAACGAAGATCCAGGACACACCAGTGGAGATAAGTGGTTTTTATTCAATGCAACTGTGGTTCTTTCCGTGGAGAGGAAGCTTCTAATTGCTTTGAAATGCATTGAAAAACTCACTTGTCTCCGTTGGTTTGTCCTGGATCTTCCTTTGGAAAGTCTTCAGCAGCAGCACGGAGTGAACACACTTTCTGTCTTTTTTCTATAATGTACACGTAAGTGTCTCTAGTCATGTCTATGATGTCTCAGTGGTTGGAATCCAACTTAAAAAAGGATTTGGGGAGAAAAGTCCTGTCAATCACATGCTTCTAGCCAATTAGCATTGCTGATAATGCTCAAGTCAATGCTGATTGGCTTAGAGCAGTAGACCTATAGATGATAGCTCCTCTTAAACGTCCTTTCCAGCTGGATACTAGACACAGTATACAGCTCTGAAAGTTATAGAATTGGAGCTATTACTTGTTTGATTTGTCTGCTTTTAATGGCAGGATTACAAAAACACGCCTGCTGTCTTACAAAAAATGGCTGCAGTGGTCACATGGGATGAGACGCCGTTGCAGGAGGTGGGGTTTTACAGAGACTGGCTGGGGACCAAGCAAAGGAGCCATGGAAGTACCAGGGGATTTTAGTATAATGTTTTTTTTAGTTTAGGGAAGCGGTCACCAGGATTTTCCCCCATAAGCTGTGGCCACCACCAGTGAGTCCTTATATACAGTATTCTAGAATACTGTATATAAGAGCCCAGGCTGCTCAGTATAATGTTAAAAAACACTTTTATTATACTAACCTAGGGGGCGGTCTGGTCCGATGGTCGTTGCCTCTCTCCGGTTTGGCGCCTTCTCTCTGCTGCAATCTCGGTCCTCCTTCTACCCTGCCCCCAGTGTGGATGACGTGTCTACGTCATTCGCACAGGCTGACATTGTGGTCCTGCACAGGAATACTTCGATCTACCCTACTGAGGGCAGATCAATGTACTGTAATGTGCAGGCACGAGGAAAGGTTAAAGACCACCCGCGCATGTGCACTATAATACTTTGATCTGCCCTGAGCAAGGCAGATCAAAGTGCGCCTGCGCAGGACCACAATTCCGGCCTGTGTGGATGACATAGAGCGCATCATGCACATGGGCCTCAGAAGAAGGAGGACGTAGATCACCACAGAGTGGAGGCACCGGACTGGAGAGCAGTGACACCCATCGGACCGGACCACCCCCTATGTGAGTATAATTAAAGGGAACCTGTCACCAGATTTGGTGACTATAAGCTGCGGCCACCACCACTGGACTCTTATATACAGCATTCTAACATGCTGTATATAAGAGCCCAGGCCGCTGTGAGAACATAAAAAACACTTTATAATACTTATCTAACGGTTGCTGTGGTGGGCCATATGGGCGTCTCTGTTGACCGGTGCCAGCGCCTCCTCTTTCGGCCACCTTTGTCCTCCTTCTGACTCCTGTGTGCATGATGCGTCCTAAATCGTACACCCTCGCCGATCCTGCGCAGGCGCACTACAATACTTTGATCTGCCCTGCTCAGGACCTGAATGCCGGCGAGTGTGGATGACGTCAGACGTGTCATGCACCGTAGCTAGAGAAGAAGGAGGACGAAGATGACCGAAAGAGGTGGCGCCGGCAGCGGAGAACGGAGACGCCCATATGGCCCAACGTTTTATGTTCTCATAGCGGCCTGGGCTCTTATATACTGCATGTTAGAATGCTGTATATAAGAGCCCGGTGGTGGTGGCCGCAGCTTATAGGCCAAAAAAGTGGTGACAGGCTCCCTTTAAAGTGTTTTTTTTTACATTCTGGGCTCTCATATACAGTATTCTAGAACGCTGCATATAAGAACTCACCGGTGGTGGCCGCAGCTTACGGGGGAAAATCCTGGTGACAGGTTTCCTTTAAACTTGCTACTTACAAATTGTGAGCATACCTTAAAAATGATCAACATCTTACATACAATACATCATATACTAAAATGTCATAGGAAAAAAATATTTATAATACCTTCCTATGACTGATGGGTCTCAGTGTTATATTTTCTGTATCTGATCATTAAATCAGTGACTAAAAATGATATCATAAAATCTAGGGCCTCATGCACATTATTGTATTCCCTACGTTTTATGGGGCCATAATATAACACTTTGTAAAAAAAAATAATCTATGGTGCCATATTATACGGTACATCTTAAAAGCCTTCATATGACATCAAAGTCATAAATAGGAGAATACCCCCCCCCATAATACAATTCCGTATAGAGGTACTATATAGTAGCACCGTCATCAGGTCGGGTCACAGCTGACTTCACCTCGCCTGGCTTTGTTTATATGGGGAGAAACCATGTCATTTCTTGCTGCTCCAGTGTTGCCGCTCCAATGGTATTGACATTCCGAACACCAGTATCCTGACCTTGAAAAAAAACCCAGTGGCTTCAATGGTCAGGTTACTGGTGGCTGTGATGTCCTCACTTCCTGTCCGGTTGAGACCTTTCAGACCGGCAACGCTGGAGCAGAAGGTGGACTCTGGCTTCCTTTACTCTTTGTGGTATAGTTATTAGGTACCATAGGAATTCCACAAATTACCTGTATAAGCCGGACTGGATTCTGCATCACATCCTCTCCACCAAAAAGATATATCCTTTCATCTTTGGCAGCTACCGCAGGATGGAGGACAGTCACCGGCATACCAGCCATTGCCTCCCAGGAGTTATAAATGCTATCAAACCTTTCCACTGAGCCAAGAATTTGTTGTTTTGCTCCAATCCCTCCTATTGAGAAGATATAGTTTCTGTAGCCGATACTCCTATGAGAGTATCTTGGAACAAGCATGGGTTCACCTTTGCGCCACTGATTTAATTTCAGGGACAATATGTAAACACTTGAGTTGACGGTATTTTCTCTGTTGCCAATGGATAACCCACCTAAAACATACACATTACCATGCAACCCTACTGCTGAAGCCTTGTGTAGACGTGTTGGCAGCTTTGCAAGTCTCAACCACTGGTTGGTTTTCTCATTATACAGCAAGACATCTCTAGTCGTCTGCTGGTTGTCCTTCCGGCCTCCTATGTTGATGAGGAACTCTTGATGAGAAAATCGACGTGGGACATGACATATTGGCTTGATATCGGGAAACATGGATGTGTTATGAGCGAATAGTATTCTACAGGCCGACTCTAACATTCTTCTGCAAGACACTGAAGACTGAATGAGAGGGTCATTGGCAATGAAATGGAAAAGAAAAGTTGGATGGACATACTGAAGCCTGACTTTCTGAAATAGTTCTTGTATATAGCACCTTCGGCCATGTTCATTGTGTCTTATCCAGGTCATTAAAGCCTCAAATACTTGTTCTTCTTCTGCACAAAGATCATCATCTCCAATATAGTCCAATAGTTCCGAGACACCGAGATCCTTCAGGTCTTCGGAAATGGACACGTCTTTGAAGTATTGCAAAGCCATTCGTCTAGCCTTATCTTTGAGGTTCTTACAGTTAAAGAATTCAGAAAGTCTGATCATACTTAAACAGTTTTGAGGATTCATTTGGTCCTGGAGGAATTTCGAGCAAGTTCCCAATAGTTTTTCATACTGTAGTAATGAAGCACCTTGAATGAGACTAAAGACGTTATCCAAAGTTATGAGGATCTCCCCGGTGTAGACGTAGACGATGATCCGGTGAAGTGTATCTGAATCTATGCCCATCAAAAACACCTTGTCTTGGGTACTTTCCTTAAAATTATTGCAAAACATTGCCTTGAAGTATGGACTACTGGAGGCCAAGACGTTCCTATGGCAAGGGAATTCGCAGTCATCGCTACAAATGGTGACATCAGTGAGCAACCTGGATTGTCTCAACTTGTTTAGCTGCCTCAATAAGTCGCTGGAGAAGACTTTATCATGAAAGAGTAGGACTTCACCGGTTTTGCCATCCATATTGACCCAATTATTCTGACTAGAAAAGTTCCTACTATATGAAACCCAATAATTTGTGTTGGAGAGAAGCCATGTCAGCAGCCACACGAGAGCAAACGTCCTCTTATCTTCTTCCAGCCTATAAAAAAAGGAAAGTTCTGAGTCTCATTCATTATAATATATGATTTCGAACTTAGAATAAGTGATAAAATGTGAAACCTCTCACAAAGTCACCGCCTACAGGATTTTACAGGAAACAATCCACTTTCTCAAGTTTCAGAAGTCATTATGGTTAAGGACTGGATTTTTTCCTTCACACTTAACTTTATAAAGGCCGTAAAAGTTTTACAAGGCAATTGAAAAAGATGATTTTGGGAATTTCAGTTCTGACTTTTCAAATAAGAAGCTACTTGGGAAAAGAATTCACCTTCCTAAAGATTTGCTTTATATATTGTTTGTTTGGATTTATACCTTAGACGCAAACTATCATCAGGATTTTCCCACTTTGGTTGTGTTCACATTGAGTCCTTTTACTGGGTTTTTGGAACAGAAATTGTGCAGGAACCTCTCCAAAATCCTCATCAAAACTTAAAACGCCTCAAAATTTCATAATTTTAGGACCCGATACATCAAGACTGGCATTGATACATACATTACTCCGGTCCTGAAGAGGAGATGTGCTAGAGTTTGATTCCTGATTCATGAAGAGACGTATACCTCGTCAAGAGTCACGAGTGCCAAACAAGTGGCCACGAATCCTAGCTAAGTCCCTGCAGATTATGATTTCTGGCATAGTAAACGCCACGGCTCGTCATAAATTTGACAAGCTGCGGTTACCACGCCTTCATCCCCTCACAGCTCAGCCCAATCTTTACTAAATCAGGCCCTACATTTTTGGGGGCATTTTTCCCGTGTTTTAGGACATCTTTTTTTTACTAGCATTTTCCAAACCTTTTTATTTAAACTCTTTTCAACAATGAAGAAACCACGAGATGAGGTTTTAATTGTTGGTATATGCAACAGATGATGACTTCTTTGTATGTGTGAAGGAGGACTTTATGCTGATCTAACAGTAGTTGGCGATGTTGTGTAAAGTTTCCTTACTCACTGTATTGTAAAAAGTTTTTTGTTTTTCTTCCTGGTTTTGGTTTCACTTCCTGATGCAATGCTGTATGAATGTGCATATCATTACCTCATGTTCCAAGGAGTAAAGAGCTTGTTATCCTATGTAATCTGCTTTGTGAACTTTGTTCTACACGTGGGAAGCTAGAAGCTGTGCAACATTAATATTAGATTAGGGACCATCCCGACTGTGGTACACTTTGTCATGGTGGGATGGCTTAAACCTTTTTTTGATCAAAAACATGGTGGACTGCTTTGACCTTCCTTGCCACGTAACAACCTCAATGACTTTCAAAGGGAACCTCTCACCGGATGTTTATAATAATCACCTATCGGTCGGTGCGGAGCAGACTGCTCGGATGGATGTCTCTATTCTCCTCTTTCGGCCATCTTTGCCCTCAATTCAATTACGGCAATACCACACTTG